>NC_073379.1:20345753-20645753 GCF_028641065.1 Leucoraja erinaceus | reverse complement strand
CTGCTCCCGATGTTAAGTCATTTAAAAAGGGGATTGAGCAACTAGATCTCCTCAACTTGGTCAAAAAGGCCCACTTCAAAATTTATTTGCCACTCTGACCTGCGCGAGATAACCACTGATGAGGTGTTTGCGCAGGAATCAGCCAGATAGGGCTCTTACAAATAGCGGAGTCAGGGGATATGGGGAGAAGGCAGTGACGGGGTACTGATTGGAGATGATCAGCCATGATCACATTGAATGGCGGTGCTGGCTCGAAGGGCTGAATGACCTACTCCTGCACCTATTGTCTATTGTCATAGAATCAGAAGTAAGAGCTAACAGATCCCATTTTCAACGCGCTGAACGGTTTGCAACAAAGATCTTTGGTTTGCAATGCGGAGAAACCGCTCTTCCAGCAGAGGGCGCATCCACCCTCAAGAATGCCCCGCAATCCCGGCAGGTGGAACGCGCCTTGGACCATTTCTGGTCTGGGTCTCGCAACAGCCATGAAACCTGCAGCGGCGCGGCCTGTTTCGTTTTTATTTTTTTGCATGTCCGTTTTCTTCAAGTGCTTTCACACACCTGCGGGCTCAAATGGAGCACAGAACAAACGAAACAAAAAAAAACACGCCCTCTCCCTCCCAAGCCTCTTCTCCGTGGAATCCACGTTAGTGAGCTGTTTCAACAAATTGACGAGAGTTTATTTGGATCAAGACTGCAGGAGGAGGCAAGGGCTATGGATGGCCAAAGAGCAGTGCAAATTTGGGCTGCATCCTTCAAACAGCTCACCAACAAAACACGGATGTTTGTGTATGCATATATATATATATATATATATATATATGTTAGACACAAAATGCTGGAGTAACTCAGCGGAACACGCAGCATCTCTGGAGAGAAGGAATATGTGACGTTTTGGAACGAGACCCGTCTTCAGACTAAAGACTTAAGGGTCTCGACCATAACGTCATCCATTCCTTCTCTCCAGAGATGCTGCCTGTCCTGCTGAGTTACTCCAGCTTTTTTTTGTGTTTAACTTCGGTTTCAACCAGTATCTGCTGTTCCATCCCACACACACTTGAAGAATGACTGAAAATCAAAACGGACATTATACTGCGCGCACACACACACATATGTGTGTACACATCCTGACTCCCTTGACCCAAAACTACGTTCTTTCGTTTTATTTTAAAAGAGGGCGAGATTTAAAAAAAAAAACACGTTTCAGTGATTCGTAATGCATTCGCCCTTTCCCTCCAATTCTGCGTGCAGGATTGTATTTCGTGGTAAGGCAGCTGGTGACAGATCAACTTTGAGGAGCCTCACCGCATACCGCGGCATCGGATACCACAGGCGCTGGAACGGGGCTTTCTGAGGTTTTCTAATGCGAAGTGTTTTATTTGTTTTTGTTTCTGTGGCAGTATATATATATTCACGGTAACCCCGCTTCCCCGTACTTGCAGAACCGGTGTCGGTCTCTAATAAAGTTATTGCAACTTTTTTTGTCAGACCGTCTTCCTCCCCCCCTTCTCCCATCCTCAAAAACAAATAATAATAATTGAGTGGAATCCAGTCCCTGATCGTGTCGGGCGCTTGTTTCTCCAACACACCAGGGGACTGAACTGCCGGTCGCGCAGTGGACGTTTTCATCCTTTTGTATTGCCGATTAAGACAAAAAAAAACCCAGCTAAATCCATCCCCACTGGGTATTCAGATGCACTGGAACACATTGAGATGTAATCATTTAGACAAGAGTTCTGTAAAAGCAATGTATATCACTACTCCATAACAAAACAAAACGGTGTAAAAAATAAGGTAATGGAATGACTCATAAGGAGTTCCTGATGACATTTGCAGAGGAATTGTATCACTGCTGAATTACCAGGGCGCACTCTGAAACGTAAGCCGTCGGTGTGATCCAGCGCCAGGCTTTCGCCTCGTTCCCTCCTCGCTCTTTGAAAGCAACATCAGAGCAAGGTTTAAATCGGTTTGCCATTTGGCGTTCGCAAGCAAACATTTTGCTCGCTGCTCGCCAGTGTTGTAAATATATGCCAGGGGGAGGAGGGGGAAGAAAGAAAAGCAAGAGGGGAAGAGTATTTTGGGAGGGGAAGGAGGAGGAGAGAGGATAATAGCCGGGAGGGCGAGGAACGAGGGAAGCAGGGCAGCTTTGTTCAGCAAGGACATTTCTCTCCCCGTTTGGCCGTGGAGTGGCATGGCACGGATCGCCGAGCTCTTGAAGGAAGGCTGAGCATTAAAGGAGACGGGGAGCAGAGGAAAACCGAGGGGGAAATAACTGGATACAGAAAATATATCTCTAACCAAGCGGCTGCCGGTAGACAATATATCTCGAACCAAGCTGACTGCGGCACACGGTTTGGGTAGGGTGGAAAGAGGGGGCAAGAGTGATTGAGGGCTCTGCAGGCTGCAAGAAAGTCTTGCTCATCCGGCCAGCCTTTCCGAAGGAGGGTGGGAGTGAGTGAGTGAGTGAGGGAGGGAGGGAAAAGTGTCCGGTAGCGAGAGGCAGGGGGTAGGTGGAGCTGCGCCCTCGCACACACACACACACACACACACACACACACACACGGGGAGCAGAGCAAGCCGGAGCCTGCATCCGTATGGCAGCTTGCGTGGACCTCTCGGTGCCCCTTCAGCAGCGGAGAGGGAGCCTCGCACAGTGAAGAGCCGCCGCCGCCGCCGCCGCCGCCTTTACCCGCTGTGCGCAGTCCCGGGGAGCTGTGCTAGCGAAGGGAGGGAGGGAGGGAAGAAGGGAGGGAGGAAGAGACGCGGAGAGGGGGGCAATGGAGCCCCGTCGCGCCTTTCTTTGATCGGTGGACGCCCGCCTGCTCGGTGTACGGACGGGATTCCTCTCGCTCTTTCTCGTCTGCCATCGCCGCCGCCGACGACTCCCGAACCAAGGTCCCTACCCAACAAGGCTTGTCTTCCGACAGGAGAACTCAGCTTAATCTCTGTGGTAAGAATAAAGGACTACACACACACACACACACACACACCATATACATGGACCGTCTCTTTCATCTTCTGGTCTCAACATTCATTGCTTTCACTTGATCCTTCACTGGCTGGTTTGCTTTTGGATTATATGCCTTGATAACCGTTTCTCCCACCCCCACGCCCCCCTTCCTCCCACCTAACTCTGTTATTTTGCCTATCCTTTCACCCCCCCCTCCTCGTATGTTGAATGTGTTTTCCTACTCGCACGTCTTACCATTGGGAAGGGACCCGCGCTTCATTTACGGTTCGGTTGTTCGTGTGGCAAGGTGCGGGGACAACACGTCCATTCACGATGCTAGGAATACTAATGCAGGAGGCGATGGAAATGTAGTTTCCCAATCTGTGGGATTATTTCCCCCCCTCCCAGACGAGCGTTGCCTCGCTGAAGCCTCCGGACCACGGAATGCTGTGTGCTTGCCCGTGTGTGTCATTTTATTTTAAAGTGGAGAAAGGTATGGTTCATTCAGCTCACGGCAGCCGGTTAGTTGGAAAATATTGAACGGGGTTGGGGAATGGGATCGGCAGGGGGGGAAAGGTTTGCTTTACTGCCGGGGTTTCTCCCGTCGCGTTTATATTCGCGTTTAACCATTACTTTCGCAATGGCATCCGCCTCCACTCTTGTGGAAGAATGTCGCGGGCTTGTGTGGCTGCGATCAAAATCCTACTCCACCATCCCCACTGACACCTCAACGCTTCTAAGCCATTCACTCAGCCAGTCGTGCGTTACACGGTGCACAGCCAACGTGAAATAAATGGTCACTTAAAACCTTTTATTAGTTATGAATGGAGCCTCAAATCGTTATGCATGTTATTGTGCGTGGGAGACTTTAGTTGCATTGAGACCCGTATTTATTTATTTTTTGCTATTGTTAGTTCTTGACAATGCAGCGAGTTTTACTTTTAATAAGTAGATCGAGAGGAGGCGGCTTTGGTAAAGTGTTAACTTGCTCAGCAGTTCACTAGAGAAACAGTATTGCCTTGGTAACTCTACATTAACTTAAGCCTGTGAGAATGGCGAAGAGCTGCTGGGGTTTTTTTTTTGATGTTCTGCTTGGCTGGCTAACCTGAATACTAAAAAGCATTCCATCAGCTGCTGGCTCTGTTAGGAGCTTTTTTTCCAATGGCACCCGGTTTTCTAAAGCTACTGCAAGGGTTCAAGGGAGATGAAAAGGATCTCGCTAGTTCACTCTGAATAGCCTTTACTGCTAGCAGGTTAAGGAGTCGGGACCATATAGTGTTCCCTCTTTGTAAGGAAAACCATCCACCATTACTGCTGCAGTAGCTGTCATTCTATCGATTGTAACCGGAGGGGGCAAACTCGACTCATTTAACTTGAACCGTGGAAAGAGATAGCTTATTTTATTATATTGGGTGATCAAATGGATGGAATGATTCGAGTGTCACCGCGTTCTATCATTTTAAACAAACCGTGCACTGTGTTCGCGACAGCTCTGTGATCCTGTTTAACCCTGATGGGTAAGGTAGTGGTTGGAAAAGGTAGAATGTTTGCCTCGGGATGGCAGGACTTACAAATTGATGTAAATGCAATTGGAATTGACTTCAGGACTGGGCATCTTAAACTACAACAAACTATTTAACATCTGGCAGATGTACATTTGGAGTTTGCAACCTTACTGATTTCAGTCTGTTTAGTAAGATAGGAGAAATCTGCAAAATTAGTATGGGCAGGCACCACCCAGACAATACGATTTTGCATGAGAACTTTTTTTTCTTTTGCATTTTTGTTCTTTCATGTATTTACACTGAAGATGTATACTGAAGTATGAAACAGAACAGATATATACACAGAATGCTGGAGTAGCTCAATGGGACAGACAGCATCTCTGAAGAAGGATCTCGACCCAAACCGTCACCCATTCCTTGTCACCCGAGATGCTGCCTGAGTTACTCCAGCATTTTGTGTCTATCTTCAGTGCAAACCAGGATCTGCAGTTCTTTCCCACACATATATGAAATAGACCAGTGCACGTTATAGCTCTTGTCTCGAGATTTGTTGCAGCAAAAATGTTGCATTCAAGATGTTTGGCTGAATGCATATTTACATCCTGTAGGGAAAAAGAAGTATTCAAGATTTGGGATCATTTTATTATGATGCGATGCTTGTTTTGCGAATCCAATGTGTTGTCAAAAAGGCAGGTTGGTCGTTTTTGGAATCTGTTCCTATATTAGATGTGGTGGCTAAATGAGAATTGAAATTTATTGATAACATGAGTGGGCATTGATTCCAAGGAACATTGCAAAACTTGGGGAACTGGGTTGGATCAGAGCCACGGTACACAAGCTAAAACCTGGACTACAAGGCTTTCCATTTTCTTCATGGCCTTGAGCCCATTCATGATTTTTTTTTTAAATCACCTCAGGTGGTCAGAGATAATTTGCACCATATTGCTGGATTTTTGGAAGAAGATGCAAGTCATAAATAGGAAAAGTTAATTTCCCAGTTTATCCAGAATGAGTTATTTTCCAGCCTTTGGGGTCTGAAAGAGAGAACAGTTTGCAGCTTTATTAAATATTAATGTGTTTGTCCATCTAGCTTTAATCCTTTCCTGTTTTCTGATCTCTAGTTTGTTGAAGGCTGCCTAGTTTTCAATCCAAGCCTGAGGCATCATTTATTTTTCCTTTTAGGATTAATTTACTTGGTTTTGAGTTGGTTTTTTTTGACAAATGTACAGCTAATGAGTGAATCCAACGTATGTCTTTTTCCTAACAGGGAGCAATTTTGAGACATAGTCCACCCCTCATTTAAACTTAACAGACAGAGTGGATAATTGTCCCATCTTTTGTGCACTAATGATCACTCATTTAAAGATATACTGAAGCTAGTTTGACCCCGCTGAAAATACTTAGCAGCCTGCATTGACTCTGTCATCTCATTTCTGATAAGCAAATGAATAAGAATCTTTAATGAGTTACGCTTCAGAGTGTAGATGTGAATATTTTCAATTCGGTGACGTTATTTCATAAAATGAAAAAAAAAAGCCAGTTGAATACCATAGTACAAAATTCATGTGGACATTGGTTAGTGTCGCTCTGTGTCGCTGGATCTTGGAACTAGCTACAGGCTATTTATCCTCTGCGGAAGGGGATGAAAAAATGGCTCATTAAACTAATTTTCTCCTCCAGCTTTTTTCTGCTTACGAGACGTTAACTCTTGATTTGTTAAAAGATGATTTTAACCAAATTTGCCTACTTATTTGGCTCGCATCATTTGGTGAGACAGGACAACTTATCTATATATGTTTTGCTTGTGAGTTATGGATTTCTTTTGTCTTTGGGCAGAAAGACAGCTTTGATAGCTTGCACAGGAACATTAGATCTTCCTTTGTGTGGTTGAAAGTGACACACAATGCTTTATGCCAATCTTTTGAAAAGTCTACCAGTAAAAGCTGAATGATTAAACTCTTGAGCAGTGGTGTGTTACAATAGGTAGGATGGCGACGGCAGAGATTACTCGTATTTGTTTATATAAGAAAGTGCTTAAAGTGCTGCTTTATTGAAATGTTTCCTATTTCTGTACACATTAACCTGGACTTAGAGTCAAAAAGATGCTGGGGGATTATTGAGTCCCATTGTTGGTATAGAAAGTCATTTTTCGTATTGCTGTTTGCATGTCGCCATGGCACACTGTCGTAATGGCCCCTGGGTGGAGGTGGGGAGTGGTGAAAGAGGAATGTGCAAACAAATCTATGTTTCAAAGCTTTTTGCCGAGGGAGAGAGCTCAGATACGATTGTGGTAAAATATGTTTGTTATCTTGAAAGAAGTAATTGAGTAAATTGAAGTGGGCAAAAGTGCAATAGTGATATTTAACAACTAGCAACACTTTGTTTTTTGCTCCGTTCATTTCACTGTGGATAAAGAGGTTGTGAAAAGGAAAGTGGCCATTTGGCCCACCTTGTCTGTGTTGAAGTTCACTTTCTCCGTGAGGTAGTGGACCTAATCACTTTCACCCAAGGCCTTCCATGTTACCATTTCCCTTCAAATGCCTCTGTGGAATCTGATATCTGTACTGTCCCCATCTACAAGTACTGACACAGTCACTACACATGCGCAGCATGTTCAGTGTAACAGTAAGAGCCAGCCCACAGAAGTGCTGTCAATGACTACCAACATCAATAGAGACTCTAACCACTGAGATTTGTTCAATGCATGAACGTTGCCAAGTTTCTTGGTGTCCTTGAGTGGGTGTAAGGGGTTCACTGTTGACCTGAAATGTGACTGAAATAGCCACCAATATTTACTGGGGCCAGAAGTGGAAATCAAAGGCTTGGAAAATAAAGTTGTGGCTAACTCAACTCCTGATTCCTCATAATCTTTTTACCATCAACTTGACACGAGCCAGGAATGTGAGAGAATGTATTGTTGCCCAATTGCATGGAGCTCCAACGTCATAGCACTAGCCAGGGCAATGCAACTCATTTGATTTGCATTCCATTCACTCTCATAACATGCACTAACTCCATTGGCGGCATTTTCTGCTTGAAGTGTGCACCATCATATACGATGCACAGAAATATCTTGCCAAAATGTCTTCCACAATGCCTTTCAATTCTGTGGCATCTGCCTTCTAGCTGGACAAGGACACACGATGATGCTTCCATTTGAAATGCCCTTTGAAATCATTCACCTTCTTGTCTCGGATGCATGTTGGTGTTGCTTTGCTGTCACTGAGTAAAAGCCCATATATTGACCTAACAGCACTGTATGGTCATCTTCACCAGAGACTCCAAGTCATGAAGAAACCTAACATCCGGTTCTGTGATGTATCTTCCATTGATTGAAATCACGTCCGCTCCATGACCCAATTTCACACAACTGTATCCTCAACAAAACCTTAAAACTACCAGTTAACCAAGGACCATATGCCATTTTTAAGAAGAATATTCAATTTTTCTTTGCCAGCCTCTCATTGTTGAATTCTTTCTTTACAACAAATGAGTTGCCTCTAAATTTTTACACTCTCCAATGGGTGGAAAATATTTCCGTTAACCTTATGAATTTATCTTCATATCTTAAACTGAACATGTCATACCCTCTAGGGGCGCTGCACTGGCAGCAGCCTCTGCCTACAGCCTGTCTGTTATTTCTATCTTTTTTATTATTTTTAGTTAGTCTAAAGTCTTGTGTTGGGGGAAACTTTTACTTTTCTATGCGGGGGAGGGGGGCAGGGTAAGGGGGAAACCGTTTCCCAGTCTCTTCCGGGCGGGGACGTGACTATTTCTCCGAGTCGCGTCCTCGTCCCCCACCTCGTGGCCTACCAGCTGGATTGGAGCGTCCTTTCCTGCTGGGGACCAGTAACCGGACCAGGGCTGCTACTGCCGCGGCGCAGCGCTGGAGTCACCGCTGAGCGGGCGATACCTACCCGGGTCGCCGTTTGGACCTCCGAAGGCGTTGAGCCGCTGCTCCAACATTGTGGAGCTCTGGTGCAGAGAGCTTCCAATGCGGGCGGCGCTGAACGGCATCGTGGAGAGCTGGGGTGCCTTGCAGAGGGTCTCCAGAAGCAGTCTCCACCCGGCGCGGCCTGCGGACTTTGGAAGCCGCCGACTCCGGTAGGAGGGGGCCGACTCTGGTGTCCACGCCACTGAGGATGTTCCGCAGCCCCGACATCGGACTTACAACACCCCGGCGAGCGGTCCTGAACATCGGGCCGCCCGTAGCGGCAACTGCGGAGGGCTTGGGGAGGCCCTGACCACGGGGAACAGTGGAGGAAGAGACTGACTTTGGGGCCTTCCCACACAGTGGGAAACTTTGATTCTGCTGTGTGGGGATGTTTTATGTCAAACCCTAGAGTGTGTTGTGTCCCTTATTTTTATCGTATGGCTGTATGGGAATTTCATTTCACTGTGCCATCTGGCACATGTGATGAATAAATCTATCTTGTATCTTGTATCATTCCAAAGTATTCTACGTTTCTGGTGACCACCCCTCTAGTTTTGATATCTCTGCCATTCTGTACAGTTAATAATCACCGACTTCCAATGCTAATATAAGATTGTAGCTAACAAATTCTCCTGATCTATGCCAGTCGGCTTCCTTTATCCATGACATGTCTGTAGAAGGTCTCGACCCGAAAAATCACCTATTCCTTCTCTCCAGAGATGCTGCCTGTCCTGCTGAGTAACTCCAGCTTTTCAGGTCTATCTACATGATACAAGCCATGTGCATGGATTCCAAAGTCTATTTTTGATATTTGCTGTTTCTAAATGTTCACTAATCTTGAACTACGCGTTCTATAGTTGAAGTCTAAAGTAAATGTCTCGCATTTGCCTACAATGAAATTGAGTAGCCACAGTTTTCTCCAGTTACTTGAGCACTATTAATAGCTCTCTGTAATTTAAGACTTCAGTGCTTGCTGCCTTTTTGTCAAAGGGGAACGTGGATCCATCATCTGAATCGCACATAAATATTGTGAATGACTGTGGTCCAACAGGTACTTGTGGAACACCCCCAGTCAGATCCTGCCACTTTGAATACCTGCTCATTAATCTTGCTCTCTCTCCTGTCAACCAGTTTAGCAGGCAGGTCAATTCAATGAGCTTTAACTTTAACTTAGTCTCTTATGGGGGAACTTGAAAGACATCTTCTTGAAGTTCACAACATCTTAAAGACATTTTATTATGATAAGTACCGAAACAAAATATTTTTGTATGGGGGAATATTGGCCTATCTAATGATGCCCACATCCCATGAATGAATGTATTTTGGAAAGAAAACATTTGTACTTTGAAATATTCATGACTATCCTGGGGTGGTGAAAGACCAATGCAACATTTTGCTCTTCATCGCCTATTCGCAAATCAATCATAAACACAGACATTCTTTCTACCTCTGGTGTTAATTCACTTCCCAGCCTTCAATTGCAGAAACAAACCCTCTTGATTTGTTTGAAATTGTAACATAATTAGAGATTGATTGTGGGTGAGCAATGGATTTTTTTTTAACTCCAATGAGAGGAAATCCCTTCAAATGAAAAGAAAATGTAATGCAAGTCTTCTGTGACCTTTCTGCCTTGGGCGTTTCTAAAGTTTGGATTGTGCATTGTGTATGCTCTGGTTTGAGTTTTAGCCCAAGAACTTGGATTTGCCAAATCATTTGATCATGGGCTAGACGCACCTTATTTGAACAATTCTGTTTAGAATGATGACAATTCATCCTGCAGCTGTTTGCACTTGGTGCAAGGTGCATTTTAAAAATATCTTTCCATTTGCAATTAATGAAAGTACACCGTGGGAAGTTATTGAAGCTGTTTACCTGATCTTCATATTTGGTCGACCTTAATATAGAATCACAGTGATTGCAACAAAAAAAAGAGGTGGACAGCCTCACAATTTACTTCAAAAGGACCGGCCTTAAAGGGATTGAAAAGTTGACCATCCTCCATATTACTGCAGATGTCAGTGCTGTTTATATTGCCTTGTTACATATCTTGTGACTATCTCAGAGGTTTGGCAAGAAAATAATCATGAAAGTGTACCGTACATGCTTGTGTTGTATAATAAATGTAAAATTAAGAGTAATTGTACTGTTTCTCAAAACCTATGTAAAATTGTTAATTTGGGCTGAGAGTATACAATTTTACAAGTTACTTAAAAACCCAATTAGGTTTGCTCTTTGCACTTGATCTTCTAAAACATCATGCCTGCATGTATACTTTTACAACTGTGTTATGGTTTAAATCAAGGGTGAAAGCAATTACTATTTTTTTACCAATATGGCCATATTGCTAACATCATTAATACAAGCTCTGTTCACACAGCACTCGTAGTCAGGATCGAACTTTGGTCTCTGGCACACTGAGGCAGTAGATCTACCCCTGCACCACTGTGCTGCCTATTGATACCATGTATTGATTGTATTGATCTTAGCAGTATGCCGTGCCAACCTGACCTGCCTTGACTTTTGCCTCTGTTAGTGGTGACTTGGTTCATTGTTGGGGAATTGTGCACTATAGATTACATCTGTGAGTTTATCCAGTACATCATCCCACTTAGCCAAGATGACATCTGGATTCTGCCAAAAAAAAAATTGCATGCACTAATGGGTAAGGGTGAAAGGTCACTTTTAGCACAGTCCTTTTCTCATCTTCCATTTTCTCATTTGATAATTTATGAAGATAGCTCATCTGCATTATGTCAGAAACTGTGTGTGGGAATGGATATATTTTCAAAGATATTTGTCTGGCTGTGGGGAAAGAGCAAGGGGGGGTGGGGGGTGGAACTGTTGTTCTTCGAATGTGTCTTTACGGCGATTCAATGATACTTTATTACAAGCAGGGTATGCCGGATTGACAGCCGTCTGTGTGCATCCCTGTTGATGGATTTGTATGAGACAAGCCCACTTGCATAACTGCCCGTTGAAACATGATGCAGGCAATGTGAAGTCAGTGTTGAACCTATTGTTATTGATATTAGCACCGCATGGCTCTGTATTTAATTGCCTACATTTCCTTGGAAAAACCTTAGTGGCACAGTCAGCATCTTAAATGAAAACACTTGCAAGATTTCAGCGTGAAAGGAAGTGATTGAAGACTAAATTAGAGCTATGTTTTCTCGTGTTGGCTGTCAAGCCATTTAAGACTGTGCGTATTCTCGCATTAATAAGCTTTATCCTCTTGTGCTTGTGCACTTGGCTTCTTTTGATGCAAATTTGACTTGCATACTAAACCAAAGCGTTTGAAAGCTGGAGAAAATAATTAAAAATCCAGGTTGACGTTTGTGTGCGGAGAAGGAATGGGGGATGGGCAAGGGAAGGAATTGTTTTCAGAATCGGCCCAGCAAACAAACCCCTTTATGTTCTCTACTTTATTTCATTAAACCAAAGTTTTGTAAGGAATTCCCAAGTGTTGTTTACTCTGACAGATTTTCAATATTATTATGGAATTTTCTGATAGATTTCCGGAGGAAGCACTGCACTGCCGAGAGCCACACCTTCACGAAGGATGGCAGTTCTATTTGTTACATGTAAATCACCTACATCTCAGGAGATCTCAGCAGGCGTTCCCCACGCAGTGTCTGGGGTCCAACTAATATCAGATGGTTCCATTGCAGTTGTTGTCCCAACTGATGGTCATGAATGGAGATGTTTTATAACATTTGCACTTCATTACGTAACAAATGCCAAACAGCAAGACCTGGGCAACACTTGGACATGGGCTGTAAAGAGCCATGGAATGAAATAGAGCCATAAAACATATTGGTGTTCCTTCATCAATGTAGAAACTCCATGTCCAACACCTTCACCAGAAGGGTTACAGCAGTTCAAGAATATGGCTCACCATGTCCTTCATTAAGGGCAATTGCGGATAGGCAATGAATGTTGATTTAACCAGTACTACTCATATCTTGTAAGTGAATATTAGACATCACCTAATGTTTTTCTTTAATGCACTCAACACAATCCCTTGCATTAACATTGAACATGTGCTCATGGACAGCCAGATATAATGAAATTCTCATTCATTAAGCTGAAGTATATGTTCATAATTGGTGCCTGAAATGTCCATGTAGTGGCACAATACTATTCATCAGTGAGGTGCAGATTGTGGCTGTTCACTGTTTGGGTTCTAATACTCTGAGTTGTTTCAAACCTGGTAGACAGAGAGTAGTGCACAGGGAGGTTGTATTAAGTGTAATTATGAATGATAAGCGGTCCCAAACAACTATCTACCTCATTGAAGACCCTTGGACTATCTTTAATCGGTCTTCACTGGAGATGCACTAAACATTATTCCCTTTATCATGTGCACTGAGAGCAGCTCGATTGTAATCGTGTATGGTCTTTCCACTGACTGGTTAGCACGCAACATAATGCTTTTCACTGTACCTTGGAACATGCAACAATAAATTAAACTAAAGTAAAATAGTGAAACCATACATTGTATGAGAGCTTTGCAAAGGGATAGTGAAATTTCTGGTAAAGCGAGGCAATCAAGTGACAGTGATTTTTTTTTGCATACCCAAGGTATGCAAATAATCGCCACATAAAGGGCTCTTACAAAGTTACAAAGTATCTGCCTCAGGTTCCCCTTTGTTCTCCCTCCTCCCTCTCTCCGCACCAGGTCCCCCCATGCCGGGTCCTCCTTTGTTCCTTTCAGCATCCTCGCTCCCACGTGGTCCTTCGTCAACTGTCAGTCAGCGCCCTCATCGACCGCTGCACCAACCTCTCCTCCATCGCCCTTTCTGACGCTTCAGTGGCGTTGACCCAGGCCCCAGCCATGGGCTCCGTCGACCCAGGGGCCGCCGCTGGCTCCAACCAGTGTGTTCGTAACAATCTGCATCTTGGAGCTGGACTGAGTGAAAAAGCACTCGGACTGAATGCCATGTATCTGGATCAGTGAACAGTTTTCAACTTGTTTGAGCTGCCGTTGAGCCTTTCTTTTCAGCTCTGACAACGTGTGCAACCAATTGTTGTCTCAGTCGTGGAAGCGTTCATAGTATTTAGCTGCTCGCTAACACGCTGAACTGAGGCTAAAAACATTTCTATTTTGGAATTAACCCTCTGCAAATTGCCTATTCATTGTGTGCCCTCATCTGTGGTAGATAATTTTATTAGCAACAGAGGGAGCTGTTATGACTAATCGTGGGGAATCCCATCATTCTCTCAGCAGTCTTTGGAAGCTTCACTGTGGATTGCTGTTGGAATTATTTATATAATTATGTTGTGGTCTGTCGGCTGGTATTGCAAGTATCATCTCATTTATTATTGTGGCAAGTACTGTACTATTGCGGTCTGATTTGCAGCCACTGCAGATCAGTATTTAATTCCCGAAGATTTCACACCTTATCCTTCCACCCTTGTATCTCCCTTTCCCCTGCCTCTCAGTCTGAAGAAGGGTCTCGACCCTAAACGTCACCCATTCCTTCTCTCCAGAGATGATACTTGTCCCGTGTAGTTACTCCAGCATTTTGTGTCTACCTTGGGTATAAACCAGCATCTGCAGTTCCTTCGTACACTGTGTTTAATTCCCTGCGGATGAACTAATTGTCGAAGCATTTCGGATGGTGTGAATGGTCCAGCAGATTTTTTTTTGTATATGAAATCAGGTCAGAGATTTCACTGTTGCATAAAGGTTAAATAGTGAAGTCTTTGAAATGAACATGCAGTTTGAATGGGTTTATTGGACATGTGAGATTTAAACTGAAATGTTTTTAGAATTTGGTTGGAGGGTCAGTCACTCGATTAGCACAAGCTCATAACATGTATGTGTGATCAATTTAAAAAAAATTGTTTTGAAAACTTGATTAATCCTGGCTCTTTTATTATCGAGTGCATCTGAAACTAAATAAGGCACAATGGCAGCAAGACTTTAAATTTTTTCAAAATTGAATTCTCTGCATATGGTTTATATCTTTAGCTGGAGAGCAGCATTAGGAACTTGGAATCCAATTTAGGCGTGTAAAAATAATGTTCAATTGAAGTTGCAGGTTCCTAGTGCAGAAATTTTGGAAAGGATAGGGAGATGAAGAATGAACATTAACCTCTGCCGAACAATGACTTCTCTAATATAGAATTAGAGAAGTTATAGTATAGAAGTTGGGGGGTCATGTTACAGTAATATGAGGCCACATTTGGAGTATTGTGCTCAGTTCTGGGCACCATGTTGTCAGAAAGTGTTGTCAAGCTGGAAAAGGTACAGAGAATATTTACAAGGATGTTGCCAGGAATCGAGGGCCTGAGCTATAGGGAGAGGTTGAGCAGACTGGGACTTTATTCCGTGGAGTGCAGGAAGATGAGGGGTGATCTTGTAGAGGTGTGCAAGACCAGGACAGGAATACACTGTAGATAAGGCAAATGCATAGAGTCTTTTACCCAGAGTAGGGGAATCGACAATCAGCAGACATAGGCTGAAGGTGAGAGGGCAAAGATTCAATAGGAACCTGATGGGCAACGTTTTTACACAAAGTGTGGAATGAGCTGCCGAAGCAGGTAGTTGAGGCAGGTACTATCACAATGTTTTAGAAACATTTAGACAGGTAGTTTAGTTTATTATCATGTCAACCGAGTTACAGTGAAAAGCTTTTGTTGTGTGTTAACCAGTCAGCGAAGAGACGACATGATTGCAATCAAGCCATCCACAGTATATAGCTACATGATAAAAAGGAATAACATGAATAACATTTAGTACATGATAAAGTCCAGTAGATTCCAATCAAAGATAGTGAGGGTCTGCAATGAGGTAGATAGTAGCTCAGGACTGCTCTCTAGTTGTTGGTAGGATGTGTCAATACTCCCAGTCATGAAGGATGTGTAATGGAAAAAGGAGATTTATAGGTGCACGCCTGATTTCGCGAACCCTCCCATCCTCAAACCCATCAGCCACTGTAGTATTATTTGCAAAAAAGCACTTGGAGCCAAGGCCAGTTGGGATACAGATCACTGATGATCTCCATTGGTAGAACACAATCGATGGGCTGAATAACTTCCACCAGCTCCGAGCTTTTGCCAGTAAGCTGCATTGACTGAATGGTTGAAGTTGAGACAATCTATTATAGGATGGATCTGTGAACCTAAATCAATGTGCAACTGTCAATGCGCCGTGCTTCGTAGAAGTAATCACATTTTCTGAAATAAAATAAACTAGAAGTTGGCCATTATAAAAATCTTCCAAAATGAATTGTTCTTGAAAAGGCATTCAGTTTAATTTGTGTTATGCAGGTGACTAATTGAGATGAATTTTTGTCAGAAATAAATATAATAAGCATTAAATTCTTGTGGCTTTATGCAACTTTCAATGGTGCGTTTTAACAGGTTGAAATACTGTATGGAATTGGATTAAAAGATCACTAAAGCTTCCATCACAAATCAATCCGAAGGTCATTATTCGCTGCAATGAACACTTGCATGGGAATGCAAACTCTTTCCATTGTGTTACGGGAAACTTGGCTATTGTGGAAAATGAACATGTGGAACTTTTCATTCAAATGTAACATTATTAACCGTTTTTTTTCATCAGCATTTTATAATCTGTTCAGAGCCATTTTGTGAGCTGTTTTTCGTTTAAAGGAACTATATAATTTGGCTGGTAGACAAAAATGCTGGAGAAACTCAGCGGGTGAGGCAGCATCTATGGAGAGAAGGGAAAGACGACGTTTCGGATCAGACTGAAGATGGGTCTTGACCCAAAACGTTGCCTATTCCTCCCCTACATAGATGCTGCCTCACCCGCTGAGTTTCTCCAGCATTTTTTTCTACCTTTGATTTTTCCAACATCTGCAGTTCTTTTTTGAACATATAATTTGGCTGTAAATGTTTGCATCTCTGGACATTTTAAGGAGGTGATGTTTTCAATCACACTGGAGCCTGTGATCCTCACAGAGACTTGAGATCTTAAACTGGCATTGCTGAGATCTTTTGCAAAGTATCGCAAAGATTTTGATGAAGTTGTTGGATGATTTACCATGTGTTCTTTGGAATCTTAAGTGCGGGCATTGCAAAACTAAAAGTAAAAAAAAAAATAATCCGGGCACCAGAAGACCATAAAATGACAGATTTGCTGAAATGTAGCATCTGAAACACATATGTAGCTAGACCGTAGTGGACACATTGGGAATCCACGATTTGACTTGCAGAATTACGTGCTAGCAGTGGAGAGGGTCCACAGGAGGTTTATGAGAATGCTGATCACGGGAATTATTGGGTTTAACGCATGAGGAGCGATTGATGGCTCTGGCCCTGTACATGCTTGAGTTTAGAAGGATGAGGAGAATGGGGTTGAGTGGGAAAAATAGATCAGCCAAGATTGAATGGCGGTGCAGACTAGATGGATCATGTGGCCTCCTTTTGCTTCTGGGAAATATGGATGATCCATTGAAAAATTGTCATTCAACCATGCAGTGTAGCATCTGATCCCTGATGTGAATCAGCCAGCTTATGGAGCCAACTGGAGCATGGATAAAGGGTGTAGGAAAGAACTGCAGATGCTGGTTTAAATCAAAGGTAGATTAAAAATGCTGGAGTTACTCAGCGGGACAGGCAGCATCTCTGGAGAAAAGGAATGGGTGACGTTTCGGGTCAAGACCCTTCTTCAGACTGATCTGATGGATCAGATCAGACCAGATGAGTAAAGGGTGCTACTGACCTGGGACTTGGGAGGAGGAAGATGCAGGCCAGTACTTGCAAGAGCTCCCTGCATGATAAATAACATTCACTGTACCAATTCATCTGCTGTTCATGGCTGTATATCCCGACATTGAGACACGTTAATGAGGGCGGTGAGTGGGGTCATGGAATGTGCGAAAATGAAAGAACAGGCTGTTGTGAGGACATAAGGTAATTTGACTACGGAATTAGCACCTTCTGTTCTTTGGCATCTTGGAGTATATTACTACCATTCAATCATTCCGTCAATATTTTTAAGAGACGTTATTCATTCTGTGGAGAAAGCTGACTTTTTAATTAAAACTGTACTGATCTGCGCCTCTGGGTTGGATTAGGTCAGCAGCAACCTGCCGGGCAGGATATAGTCAATCAAGTGTGATGGGATGGACAGAAGCCAATCAGTCTGCTGAGTTGTTAGTGTGTGGGGAGGGATTGATTGCTGCAGCACTTCAGCGGGATTGAATTTCCTGATCACTTTCACTCACTTCTCCGGAAAATGCAGCATCTATTAATGGCCATTTTATTCATCCGAATCTGAAAACTTATTTGTGCGCGCAAATTGAAGTAGAAATGCTCTGAAAGGTTATCTGATAGACCTAATAAGCTTAAATGCTTGCTTCGTTTGATGGTCCCAGTGTTGTGAGATTAGCCTGGGCAAAAAAGGTGAGTCATGGAACTAATCTAACCCACAAACGTTGCCTTACTCGATTGCTAAAACAGCAAGGAAACTTGTGTTGTGAAGCCAATTTGACAACATGTAGCAATGTGAAATGTATAATAACATTTGCTATTTGAATACGGCAGTGGGATTTTAAATATTGTGCAAATAAGAAATACCTTTAGTGTTCTGTATCTGTCCTGTTTTGTCTGCCATTGGAATAGACAGAAGCCAGCACAGGTGATAGAAGACTATTACAGCAAGATATAAAACTCTAAAGGGCCTATCCCACTGTACGAGACAATTCAAGAGTTCGAACTCGGAGAATGTCCGTAGTGGGTCCGTAGGAGTTCGTGGATGTCTCGTAGCGGCTCGTACGAGTAAAAAGTAAACATTTTTTAAAATCACGAGTATTTTTTTACTCGTGGACATTTTTCACAATGTTGAAAAAGTCACGAGTTTACCGGATTTCCCGAGTTACTCGTACAAGCCGCTACAAGACATCCACAAGCTCCTACGGACCCATTATGGACATTCTCCGAGATCGAATCAGGGGAAAACACGGGAGAACTCTTGAATTACCTCGTACAGTGGGACAGGCCCTTTACCTGCTCCTGCTGTGATCCAGTGGAAGATTTGCTAGATTTCTTTGTCTTAATTACAATGTGGTATTGTGGAGGAACTTGATGTGGGAAGCACGAGAGTGTGCTTTGCAGTTTTCTTCTGGAGCAGCATGTTCAGTTTAGTTTAGAGATACACTGCGGAAGCAGGCCCTTTGGCCCACCGAGTCCACTCATTAACACTATCCTACACACTAGGGACAATTTACAATTCTACCAAGCCAATTAACGTACAAACCTGTACGTCTTTGGATTATGGGAGGAAACCGAAGATCTCAGAGAAAACCCATGCAGGTGACGAGGAGAACGTACTAACTCCATACCGACACCATCCGTAGTTGGGTTCGAACCCAGGCCTCTGGTGCTATAAGGCAGTAGCTCTAACGCTGTGCCACCATGCTGCTCCAACAAATTAGTTTGCAGTGTTGTCAAAGTTTGCAGGGCTCACTCTGACTGTCCAGTTGACTTAAGTTTCCCTTTTTTTGTTGAACATTTTGGTAAGTCGCTGAAATATTGTCCTCTTTCACTGGCTCTTCAGCCGAATGGCGATGCCATCGACTGCAAATATCTGCCTCTCAAAGCAGTGTTGTTTCTAGTTGTCAATTCTCTGAGCATCTCCATTCCTAAATTAGATTGCACAGATGGATCAATGGGGTAATTTAATATAATACATTCCAGAGTTGGCATGGTTTTGTTGATCTGCAAAAAGGGAACCAGTGATGTATTTACTCAGACGCAAGAAAATAGTATTTTGTAATTGTAAATTGTACAAGCATGCCTTTGATAACAGCATACCTCCTTGATACATGTTTGCAAAGACGGGGCCTGAATCTGATACTCTTACAGCTGAGAGTGAGTCGGGTGGTGGTCTGTTGCGAATGATTAAATAGAAATGTTTTGTTTTTTTATTTGTGGTAATTGGAATGATTTTTGTTTAACCGTTTTGAAGGAATACTTACTTCTCCGCAAATTAGAGAAGACTTAATATGAGACATGAGGGGGCCCAGACAACAAAAAATAAAAATGGGCTTGAGAAATTAATTTATTGAAGAACAGGATTTGGGTGAGGGAAAACATTCTTTTTAATGTTTAAAATAATTTTAAAAATGGTAACCTGTCAGTTGTTATGCAAATAATAATAGAAGAATCAGATGGGATAGGCTTTAGCTAAGCTGAAAAGGGACCTTTCTCTGAATGGAAAGAGTTTACGGCCTCTGGCTAGTTGCCATCTCCTGAGGTACGGTACAAGGTACAATGAAATTAGTGAACCAGTAATCGACAGGATGGCCGTTTGATCGCGATACGCAAGTTCCACTCACATGGCAGCTAGTAATTTAAATCCAAGCAATGAAAGTAATAAAAGGCAAATATCAATGGTGGTAAACTATGAAACTTTTGGGTTGTCATTAAAATCCCACCTGGTTCTCTTGTACAACACAAAGGGGTGGAGAAACTCAGCAAGTCAGGCAGCATTCGTGGGAGGGAATGGACAGGCAATGTTTTGGGTTGGGTCGGCCCAAAATGTTCTTGAGCCTGAAGAAGGGTCCAGACCCAAAATATTGCCTGTACATTCCCTCTACAGTTGCTGAATGAACCCACTGAGTTCCTCCAGCACTCTAATTTTGCTCTACAGACTCTTGTGGCTCCATGATGCTCAGATGTCCTTTGTTAAAAGCGAATCTGTTTATATTTTATTCTATACCACTAATACAGTTGATTCATCTGCCCTCTGAAAGGGCCCAGCATCATCAGGAATAAGTGTGGATGGACAATAATGGTGTTCCGGGCAGTAAAATGTTTAATGCTTTGTCTCAGTATTTATTAGGGTGACAGATCAGATGACTGGCATTGGAAGATGAGATATGGAAGGATATAATGGCATGTAAAATAAAAATAATAATATTGTAGTAATGAAATTCAAATGAGAATTCCACTTGTCTAGACAGAGGTCATCTATAAAATGTAAAGGAATGTGAAGAAGACAAGACCAAGGTGCCATTATACAATTAATAATTCAATAGAGAAAGGTTGAGTTCAAGGTGGCCAGCTGTTGTTATGCTCTGTACTTAGGTGTACTACTTGCCAGTTTAAGGGAGGTGAGAGCAATTCCCAATAAAGGAGAGGAAAAAAAAGGATGTAAAAATGCAGAAAAGTAAAATGTAATAGTGAGTAGCCAAAGAAACAAACAAATGCTGGAAATACCCAGCGGGTCAGACAGCATCTGTGGGAAGCGAAATGGAGTGAACGATCCAGTTAGAAGATCAACCAACCCGTTTTCCTTCTTTCCCAGTTGTAATGAAGGATCTTTGACCTGAAACATTTACTCTGTTTCCCTCACCAAATATGCTGCCTGACCTGCTGAGTGATTCCAGCAGTTTCAGATTTGCAGCATCTTTTTTTTTATTTTTATTTAACAACCAATAGCATCTCTTTCAAAGGGAAAATCTTTCTCAACCAACCTACGTATTTTGCACTGGTTGCAGAGATAGTGGGTTGGATAATGTACCAGTTGTAGGTTTCAGTGAGATGCCAATAGACTTGGGAGTAGGAATGTGAAGAGTGAGATAGCTGGCTGAAACATCATGGGGGAGGGTATAGTTTAAGAGGTAACTATTCTAAATGGTCCCTGGCTACTTGGTGGTAATCATGGGTGCGTTGGACTAAGGGCATGTTCCATAACTCAATGAGTCCTTCAGCTTGGATATGGGCATGATCGCTGTCCTAAAACATTTAAATCTCTCACGTCACAATAACCAGAATTCAATATCGTTTGAGATATGACCTAACCTGACCACTAACCAGGGCGACATGCTGAATTGTACTCTCTTGAATAACCATGTCAAATATACTGTTTGTTGACACTTTGCAATGGTTAGATCAGCTGAGAGTCTGGTCTTTTCAAAGATTTCTCTATTTCCTTTTGATTCTTTTTCCATTGATTATTCTGATCCAGAATACATGTTTTTAATTTCCTAATTTAACAGTATTTTAAAGCCGCCTGGTTAAATTTGATCTGCTTTTTCTATTGCTCTTCTGGCTAGTAATGATTTCTGATAGCTTTATTTTGTATTTGGTTTCAAGTTTAGTACTAGCAACAAATCTATGACCAAATGTTTGGGAAAACACACTGTCTCCTGTTCCTGGAAGGAGCACTGATTGCTTTTTGACCTTGAGGTTACCACAAATCCCAACAGCTTTCATTTCGCCACCACCCACCCCATTGCTGTTGGGAAACCCTGTCTGAGCCACATTCATGAATTGACATTGTCCCTGTGGTGAAGATATATCCAATGTGTGGATAAGAGTTTTTTGATATAATGATTCCTCAACAAAGAAGAAACAGCAGGATATAGTGTGACAGCAGTAGAGTTGCTGCCTTACTGCGCTTTCAGCGGCAGAGACCTGGGTTCGATCCCGACTACAGGTGCGGTTTATACGGAATTTGTACGTTCTTCCCATGACCGCGTGGGTTTTCTCCGAGATCTTCGGTTTCCTCCCACACTCAAAAGACATACAGGTGTGCAGGTTAATTGGCTTGGGTTTGTTTACTTGGTATCAGTGTAAATTGTCCCTAGTGTGTGTAGGCTTGTGTTAATGTGCGGGGATCTCCGGTTGGTGCGGACTCGGTGGATGAAGGACATGTTTCCACTCTGTATTTCTAAACTAATCTAAATATTTAACCAGGATGGTGTGTTGCCTGGAAATGAGTTTCAGTAAATTTACTAGCTCTCTGGCTATTCAAGGTGAAGATTTATACACTTTATATTATACTATATATTATAGATGGTATGAAAATGTCAACACAAGAAACTGCAGGTGCTGGAATCTTGAGCATCTGACTCACTTACAGTGTAATTCATTGTCATGTGAACTGAGGTACAGTAAAAAGCTTTTGTTGCATGGTAAGCAGTCAGCAGAAAGACAATACATGATTACAACTGATCTATTTACAGCATATAGAGACATGGGGTGGGAATAATATTTAGTGCGAGGTAAAGCCAGCAAAGTCCAAGGGTCTCCAAAGATGTAGATAGTAGTTCAGCACTGCTCTCTGGATGTGGTAGATGATTCAGATGCCCGACAACAGCTGGGAAGAAACTGTCCCTGAATCTGGAGGTGTGTGACCAATTGCTCTTTCCCCCAGCACTTTTTGTATGAAATTCATCCTCTATTTACAACATTACTGCCATGTTTTAATTAAAATGAGCCTTTGATCACATCTATGCTATCACCAAGATTGTCCACTTCTATTTTCTGGACCAACAAATTGCATCAAAAAACTGCAGCTGCTGGTCAATGTACAAAAAGGGCCCAGAGTGCTGGAGTAACTCAGTGGCTCAGGCAGCATCTCTGGAGAGCATGGATCTGTGGCGTTTCAGGTCGAGACCCTTCTTCAGATGGTGAATGACTTGAGGCATGTTCTACTGATGATTCCCTGCCTCTCTTCTCCAGTCTTCTTTCCAAGCATCATGTTCCACTAGCAACCCTGACTTTACTTCGTCTGTGTGTATCTGTGGAGTTAAGCAAAGGCCTCCTTATTTGTTGGGTTTGTTGCTGTTGGATTGCTCCCTTACCCGGTGTGAGAAAAAAACAGGTGCATGTATAGGATGCTGGTTTAAACCGAAGGTATACACAAAATGCTGGAGTAACTCAACAGGACAGGCAGCATCTCTGGAGAAAACGAATGGGTGACGTTTTGGGTCGAGATATTGTAAATCATTGCCATTATCTTGCCACAGTTCTGGAAGGTGTTGGCACAGAACACCCAGCAGATGTGTTGCACTGCACATTTTGACTTGCACTGTCATGGTCTGATTTACCGAGAATAACATCTTATTGTATATTTCTTACATTGTTGCATTAAATCTGCCTGTCAAGCTGCATTAAGTAAAAATGTAATTTTACTGGTCCCACTCCATGTGACAATTAAACATACTTGACTTCTGATGAAATTGTCTGAATATTGTCCTTGTTTTTTTCTAAATGTATTCAACAGGACAATAGACAATAGGTACAGGGGTAGGCCATTCGGCCCTTCAAGCCAGTACCGCCATTCAATGTGAGCATGGCTGATCATCCCCAATCAGTACCCCGTTCCTGCTTACTCCCCATATCCCCTGACTCCGCTATTTTTAAGAGCCCTATCTAGCTCTCTCTCGCAAGCACCCAGAGAATCTGCCCACCGCCCTCTGAGGCAGAGAATTCCATAGACTCACCACACACTCTGAGAGAAAAAGTGTTTCCTCGTCTCCGTTCTAAATGGCTTATTACTTATTCTTAAACGGTGGCCTCTGGTTCTGGACTCCCCCAACATCGGGAACATGTTTCCTGCCTCTAGCGTGTCCAAGCCCTTAAACAATCTTATATGTTTCAATGAGTCCACTCTCATCCTTCTAAATTCCAGAGTGTACAAGCCCAGCTGCTCCATTCTCTCAACTGGACACCATTTAGATAGTAATCTGCCTTCCTGTTTTTGCTACCAAAGTGGATAACCTCACATTTATCTTCATCTGCCATGCATCTGCCCACTCCCCTCAACCTGTTAAAGTCACCCTGCATTCTCATATCATCCTTCTCACAGTTCACACTGCCACCCAGCTTTGTGTCATCTGCAAATTTGCTAAAGGGCCTGTCCCACCAGCATGCTATTGCATGCGTCTAGCGCGACCAAACGGAAGCGGAGATCGCGCTGAGTTAGCGGTTAGTACTCGCGTGACGTTATTTACCCCAAACTCACCAATCAGCTGGGCAGGAGGCGGGCTGACTGAATTTAGACGTCGGGCGGTGACGTCATCGCGCAACGCCACGTGCCAGGTATACGCTGTCAATACGCTGTGTACGACGTCAACGCTGCGTACGATGTCGAGGCGCTGCATACGCCCGTCGAGACGTTGCGTACAGCCTCAATGCGGCTGTGGGCCGACAGACCATTGTCACGCGGGATTTTTGAACAGTGCAAGGTTTTTGCAGCCCCCCGCGATGTCGGGACCAGCCCCGCACAACTCCATGCGCCTCTGCCGATCGAAGTGGAACCGGCCCCGCGAGGCCGTACACCTCAAGCGACCACGTTTGGTCGCACTAGACGCATGCAATCGCATGCTGGTGGGACAGTCCTTTAATGTTACTTTGAATCCCTTCATCCAAATTATTCAGTATGGTTACTCAAACCCGTTTGGGCTAACGATTGCAGTTAATCACAAGGATTGTTTATCTCTTTCAGTATTCTCATTATTTGTTCTCAAGGATCAGTCTTGATTAGGTTAGCTGCTGTGCAAAGAGCACTAGAGTAGAAGGTAACACTTTAGAGGTTCTCTACAGTGGTGGGTTAGCTGCATATGAGATGGTCCAGTTTGCAGTGACTACTATTAGAGGAACAACGTTGGTGGAAAGTAGATGGAGGGAAGAAAGGAAAATTTGTTGATCATTAAAAGTGCTTGGCTTTTTTGTGTGAGTAATTTCAATAGACAATGGACGATAGGTGCAGGAGTAGGCCATTTGGCCCTTGGAACCAGCACCGCCATTCAAGATCCAAGAGAGTTTATTGTCATGTGACCCATATAGGACAATTAATTTCTTGCTTTGCTTCAGCACAACAGAATATAGTAGGCATAAATAAATACAGAACAGATCATGTGACCATGCACCATTGAATATATATATACACACATAAATAAGCAGATAAAGTGCAATGGGCTATTAATGTTCAGAGTTTTGTTTGAGTTGAGTTTAATAGCCTGATGGCTGTGGGGAAGTAGCTATTCCTGAACCTGGATGTTGCAGATTTCAGGCTCCTGTACCTTCTACCTGAAGGCAGCGGGGAGATGAGTGAGTGGCCAGGATGGTGTGGATCCTTGATGATGCTGGCAGCCTTTTTGAGGCAGCGACTGCGATAGATCCCCTCGATGGTAGGGAGGTCAGAGCCGATGATGGATTGGGCAGTGTTTACAACTTTTTGCAGTCTTTTCCATTCCTGGGCGCTCAAGTTGCCGAACCAAACCACGATGCAACTGGTCAGCATTCACTGTGATCATGGCTAATTCATCAGGTAGAGAGTGTCCTTCAAGCTTCAATATAGCTTTTTTTCCAGCTTCCTTTCTTCATCAGTAAATATGCCTGGTCTTGTACACTGTTGATAGATCAGGAAACAACATACTTGCTCGGTAGGTACTTTACTTTGGAAGAGGCCTTTCACAAAATGAAAATCTGTCAATTCAGTGAGCTTCTGCGATCTACAGAGGAGTTTACAGCAAATTGCTCTGCACATCTGTTTAGTTGGAATGCCTTTTTAGCGATTTGGTATTTTTAGCCTTGTTTAGTGAGTTAGGTTTGTGAAGAGAATAGTCATCAAATAAACTTTTGGCAGATATCACTGTCTTGCTGCTTTAGTTAATTAGCTCATCAGTTTTTCTCCTTTATGTTTACACTTCGCTGGAGAATATTTCTCATCAGAACAAATGCAATCTCCTTAATTATTCCTATATTTAATTCGTAGGCAAACATCATTTTTATGAAGACTATGATTTAATTAATTGAATTTTCTTTAAAAAAACAACATTTTCCCGTCGTGGATGGTGAAGTGTTTTTGTGTTTCAGCGTGTCTGGCACATTGATAGCAACAATGAAGCACACCTGGGTATATTTGGGCTAATGAATCTTTTGGGTAAAATTTAGTTTAATCACTCGACCCCATCTTGGAGTGCATTTCATGAGTTTTTCTGCTCCACTTATTACCCAAGTTTCTAATCCTTCCAAGCAAATTAATTTCCTTCACGGATAAATAATAAGTGAATGTTGACTCAATATCATCCCCGTCTCCAGGAAGTGATATTTAATGGTTCCATTTGTGTTGCCCACATCAACGGGTTTCAGGGTGAACTACTCGTGTTAATGTTTATTGGGATGGGCATTGCTGATGAGATCCTTATTTATCACATCTCCGTAATGGTTTTTGAGAGGATGGTGATGAGCAAATGTTAACAGATGAAACCCTTCAGCTGAAGGTGCTCCGAAAGTGCTGTTGGGATGGGAGTTCTCAGATTTAGACTGATGATGGGACAGTGAAATGTTTTCAAGTCTGGATGTCGTGGAACTAGAAGGGGAGCCGGAACATGGTGGCATTTCCATGTGCCTGAGTAGACTATGTGGACTTGGGAGGTGCTCTTAAAGTAACATAAATGAGTGTGTGCTCTGCATTTTGCAGATGGTCACTGCAGCTACTGTGTGCCACTGGTAGAGCTATATTGTTTAGGTTAGTGGATATAATAATTTTAAAAAGTGGATTGCTTTATGCAGGATAATGTCAAGCATCTGTTTAAGAAGGAACTGCAGATGCTGGAAAATCGAAGGTAGACAAAAGTGCTGGAGAAACTCAGCGGGTGAGGCAGCATCTATGGAGCAAAATAAATTGGCAATGTTTCGGGTCGAGACCCTTCTTCAGACTGATGTGAGGGTGGTGGGGGGGTGGGGGAGGAAAAAAGGAAGAGGTGGAGCCAGAGGGCTGAGGGAGAGCTGAGAAGGGGAGGAGAAAGTAAGGACTACCTGAAATTAGAGAAGTCAATGTTCATACCGCTAGGGTGCAAACTGCCCAAACGAAATATGATGCGGTGCTCCTCTAATTTATGGTGGTCCTCGCTCTGGCCATGGAGGAGGCCCAGGACAAGCATGTCAAGCATCTGGTGTCAAGCATCTGGTGTGTTGTTGGAGCTACACTCATCTAGGCTAGTGGAGAGCAATTCCATCACACTCCCGAGTTGAGCCTTGTAGATACTGGACAGGCTTTGGATTGTCAAGGGATAATTCGCTTGTCACAGGAAACCCATCATTTGGTGTTCAGTCAAGGCCACATTGCTTCTGTGACGGGTCCAGTTTTGGTTAATGGTACCTGTCATCGTAGACCACATTCCAGGGTGTTGATTGTGGGGGGCTCGGTGAGGGTAATGCCATTGTAAATGAAGGGAAGGTGGTTGGACCCTCTCATGTTGGAAATTGATTGGTACTTCTGTGGCATTCTCACATGCCACAAATTAGCCCATGCCTACTTGTGCAGGAAAGAACTGCAGATGACGGTTTAAACGGAAGATAGACTGAAGAAGGGTCTCGACCCGAAATGTCCAGCCATGATCATATTGAATGGCGGTGCAGGCTCGAAGGGCCGAATGGCCTACTCCTGCACCTAATTTCTATGTTTCTATGTTTCTATGTCCTTCTCTCCAGAGATGCTGCCTGTTCCACTGAGTTACTCCAGCCATCTTGTGTCGAGCCCATGCCTACTTGTTGACTGTGTTCTGCTGTTTGCAGGCGCAGAGTGTTCTACTTGGTGAGGGGCTGCATAGAAATTGAACAACGTGTGATCATCAGTGAAATTCCCAAGATCTGACCATTATCCTTGCAGGTTTATGGATGGAAAAAGTTCAACTGGACTTGACATCTTGGCACGTCTGATTTTAAACTAGGCATTGTATCACTGACCCAATCACTGTGTTGAGCTTTTTGGTTTGATTAATGTTGATACTTTGGATTTAATCGAACTACAGTTTCTCCCGGATGGGAGAAATACTTGCAGATATATTGATCAAGACAATCGCAGGGACTACTGACTCGTGAGAGATAATATCAAATTGAGTTATTAGTGTACGTATTTTCTGCTTGTGTTTAGTTCCGTTCTCATACAAGACCATTTTTAGAACTGCTATAGCCTTTCTTAGAGGAAGAATAAGATATAAATATCACGATCACTCAAAGCTTCTTGCATTCTTGGGGACTGATATCAAATTGGACCTCAAATTGGAATTAGTTTCACCAGACATTTCTGACCTTGTGAATCATTGGAGTGCCCTGATTGAAGATTTGCGAAGTTAAATCTTCTGGTGATTTGGTAACATTTCTTAGTGTCCGGAAAAAAAACTGCCTCCGGATAGCAAAGATTAAAACAAATTATTGCCTATTATCGCAAAGGCTGTCAAGCTAAATCTCTCTGCTCCAAGCTCCATCATGGCAAGATGCTTCCACGATGGGATGGAAAATGCTTCAAAAAGTGTGATAGAGTCATAGAGTGTGGAAATAGTCCCTTCGGCCCAACTTGCCCACACCGGCCAACATGTCCCAGCTACATTAGTCCCACCTGCCCGCATTTGATCCATATCCCTTCAAACCTGCCCTATCCATGTACCTGTCTAACTGTTTCTTAAATGTTAGCATAGTCCCTGACTCAACTACCTTGTCTGGCAGCTCGTTCCATACACCCACCATTGTTCTCAAAGCTGCTTTGGTGGCTGGTGGATGTAATATCCTCATTGCCTTCCGACATTCCCTTTGCCCATGAAAGAATACCTGGGAAAACACTGAGCATAGCCAGCCATGACCGGGAGCAGACAGAAGCCATGGACAGATGACGGGAGGATTGGAGAACCTCCAAATGACCCAACCGCCCTCCTTGTTACACATCTCCTCCAGCAGTGAGTGTGGAATCAACCAAAGCCCATCTCAAAAAAACCCTGGAGATATAATTGAAAGCAGGTTATTGCCTACCATGAAAAATTGCTTAAACAGATGATTGTCAGATATCACAGATTGCCATTTTATAATGGCTTATATGGATAGTATTAGCCATCATTTGCCACATTATGGGAACTTTAAAAAATGATATTCCATTTGCATATGAATATCATGTCATGGCCAAAAATTTTCTTTCGATTAACCTCGCTGAAACCGTGAATTCTATTGATCATTATTTTGTCTGGATGTGATCCTGCTGTGTGAGAATTAATTAATATTGTTTTCTGGATTCAGTTTAAATCCGTTCCACGAACATGGCAATCTGGCTGTGGCATTGCATTAATACTGAAGTACAGTGCATTTGTTGTTGTTAGATTAAGGCAAAAGCACAGTAAAAATAAAAAAATGTGATTGACTATCTGTTGAGCACACACTTGGTTAATTCAGACTATATTGTTCCTGGAAAATAATAAAGTGTATCCAAAGTTGTCAATATCCCGAACTACTGAGTGAAATTTGTGATCTAGAGGGAAGATCTTGATCCCAAATCGCTTTGAAACTTGAATGTTGTTTCAAAGTGCCAAATGTATATCATTTTTCTCACTTGCATTCTCCTTGCTGCACAATGAAGTGATAGTTTCTCCCAGCGGATCAATGCTGGCTGTGCCAAGAACCAGACGGTTAAGTGGAGCTTTTGGTAGTTGTTCAAAAATCACAAATGGTTTTCATAAATTCAGTGGAAGAAGCATCGACAAAGCAGGTCACAGACGATTGGCAAAGCTTTAACAAAGCCAGTTGTTGTGACCAGGAATCCATTGTCTGGAAGCAGATGACAAAGTGTGTGTGTGTGTGTGTGTGTGTGTGTGTGTGTGTGTGTGTGTGTGTGTGTGTGTGTGTGTGTGTGTGTGTGTGTGTGTGTGTGTGTGTGTGTGTGTGTGTGTGTGTGTGTGTGTGTGTGCTAGTGCTACTGACTCGTGAGAGATGAAATCAAATTGAGTAATTACTGTACGTATTTTCTGCTTGTGTTTAGTTCCGTTCTCATACAAGACCATTTGTAGAACTGCCATAGCTTTTCTTAGACTGTGTGCGCCCCAGTCTGCATGTGCGCGTGCGGCTGTGTGGCTGTGTGCACATGCATTATCCGTAATGACAATTATGCATGTAGAATCATTGCCTATTTTGCTGAAATGTGGAAAAAAATCTTTTGGACTTGTATAACTGGAAAGACCATTTTCTATTGTTGCCAATCATAAATAACACTTGGAGCCGCTGACTTTTCTTCTCCTTTTTTCTCCTTCTGTTCCTTGTTTCTGCTGTTTTCCCCAAGCTGTGTGAGATTCAGATTTTTTTTTTTAGAGCGCGTTTCAAATCCCCAACAGTATTTGTTCTGTTAATTACTTTTTTTCAAATCCTGCAATGGTTCTGCTATAGCAGCAGAGGCACTCCACCTCCCATTTCACAAGCTGACACAATAAATGCCTGTGAAGAGATGAAAGTTTGAACTCCTGTGCAAGGTTTATAGTCGAGAACAAAGAAGCACTGGCAATTATCTACCACTTCTTGAGGTCATTCGAGGGGAGGCCGAAGATTTTTGTGGCCACTGAATACTTTTTGATTTGTAACGAGGGATACACAGCGGTTTAATCAGAACAAAATCAGTTCCAAGAAACACCAAAATATAATTAATGTGAGAAAATGGTTCAAAAATCGCACTTGGATTCTTCGGCTTTTATATATTTATGTATATAAGGCAGCTACTGGAGCTAGGAAAACATGATGAACCATTTGCAAAGCATTTGCTTTGTCACATTTTGGAGTATTGCGTCCATTTTTCACCAGCATGCTGGAAGAAACAATGACAGATATTAGACTGGGTGCAGAAGAGATTTTAAAACGTGGGGAGAATACCTTCTGCCCTGGACACAGGATGTAATTTTTTTTCATAACAGTGCTGCTTGAATTTTGTAATTCACCTGACTGGGTTGTCGTGTAACACTTTTGACCACAATGCAAGGGTGGCGCAGCAAAAGAGATAGATTTGAAGGTCAATTAGCTTTGGTAAAAATTGTAAATTGTCCCGAGGATGTAGGATAGTGCTAGTGTACGGGGTGATTGCTGCTCACCACAGACTCGGTGGGCTGAAGGACCTGTTTCCGCGCCGTATCTCTAAAGTCTAAAGTGTACTACTTTCAACAGTGTAGCAGTCTTTCAGTACTGCACTGAAGTGTGAAGAGCTTGTCCCACTTTGTCGATTTTTTTCGGCGACTGGACTGTCAGTCGCAGCAGGTCGCCGAAAAAGCGGCGACTGGACCCGCCTCCTCCCCTCTCCCCACACGACAATGTCTACGACAAGCTACGACAACCTACCACCAAGTTGACGTCAAGCTACGGCAAGCTACTGACAACTGGTGACCCATTAAGACGTCCACCTATGACCACACCTATGACCACACTGGCGACAACCTACTACAACCAAAGTGAATCTACGTCCACCCGCGACATGCTACGACAAACAACGGCCCTGTCGGTGACAACTGACGACAATTCAGTCGCCGGTACCTGTCGCTGGTTGACGTAGGTAGTCGCCAATGGAATTCACCGGTCAGCACCCGGCGACAACCAACCTCACCTGGCGACAACCAACCTCACCTGGCGACAACGGCGACAGCACCTACGACAGGAGAAGACAAGCTACATCAAGCCCATAGTTGCCGAAAAGTTTTGAACATTCCAAAATCCAGCCTCGACCAGAAAAACATTACGACTCTTTTGGCGACTTGAGGCGACTACTCACGACCATACTGGCGACACCCTGAGACCATGTGAAAACAGCATAGTCATCTGTAGTCGCCGAAAAATTCGCCTAAGTGGGACAGAGGCTTTAGTGCAGCTTTTTATTGCTTTAAGTCTCTGGTCAGGGATATAGTCAGAACCTTTTGATCCTGCATAGATACACCTGCCAACAAAACCACACAGATAAACAAAGATTCATAGATTTAGATTTGTGTTTATTATTGTCACGTACCAAAATTCATTGGAAAAACGTAGTGTTTGCATGCTATTAATTCCAATCAGATAATACCATGCATGAACACAATCAAATCAAACTCAATTTAGATAACAATAAAGGCATTTTAGTGCAATACTGAGACTGCTCCACGGTTGGGTCCCACCACAGTATAGTAGAGCAAACTGAAAGATACAGAGTGCAGAATATAGTTTACAGCATTGTAACGCACTATCTAAGTCCAATGTCCGCAATGAGGTGGAGGAGCATGGGACTATATCCAAGCTTATGCAAGGACTGTTCAGGAGCTTGATAACAGAGGGGGAGAAGCTGTCCCTCAGTCTGTTGGTGCGAGCTTTCAAGCTTCTGTATCTTCTGTCTGAGCAGAAAAAGGAATAACTGGGCTAGGCACAACAGCGTAGCAGTCTCAGTATTGCACTGAAATGTCTTAATTGTTATCTAAATCAAATTATTATTGTTTTATGTCACTGGGCAGGAATGTAGGCTTGAGCTACAGGGAGAGTTTGGGCAGGCCAGGACTTTATTTCTTGGAGGACGCCAGGATGAAGGGTGATCTTATAGAGGTGTATTAGATCATGAGAGGAATGGATAGGATAAATGCACAGTCTTTCACCCAGAGTAAGGAAATGAAGAACCAATAACCAGAGGGCATATGTTTAAGGTGAGGGAGGGATAGGTTTAATATGAACCTAAGAGGAACTGTTTTATCCAAAAGGTAGTTAGCATATGGAACAAACTGCCAGAGGATAGAAACATAGAAACATAGAAAATAGGTGCAGGAGTAGGCCATTCGGCCCTTCGAGCCTGCACCGCCATTCAATATGATCATGGCTGATCATCCAACTCAGTATCCTGTTCCTGCCTTCTCTCCATACCCCCTGATCCCTTTAGCCACAAGGGCCACATCTAGCTCCCTCTTAAATATAGCCAATGAACTGGCCTCAACTACCTTCTGCGGCAGAGAATTCCAGTGATTCACCATTCTCTGTGTGAAAAAAGTTTTCCTCATCTCGGTCCTAAAAGAATTCCCCCTTATCCTTAAACTATGACCCCTTGTTCTGGACTTCCCCAACATCGGGAACAATCTTCCTGCATCTAGCCTGTCCAACCCCTTAAGAATTTTGTAAGTTTCTTAAGTTTCTTAAGACCCCCCCTCAATCTTCTAAATTCTAGCGAGTACAAACCGAGTCTATCCAGTCTTTCTTCATATGAAAGTCCTGACATCCTAGGAATCAGTCTGGTGAACCTTCTCTGTACTCCGTCTATGGCAAGAATGTCTTTCCTCAGATTAGGAGATCAAAACTGTACGCAATACTCCAGGTGTGGTCTCACCAAGACCCTGCACAACTGCAGTAGAACCTCCCTGCTCCTATACTCAAATCCTTTTGCTATGAAAGCTAACAAACCATTCGCCTTCTTCACTGCCTGCTGCACCTGCATGCCTACTTTTAATGACTGGTGTACCATGACACCCAGGTCTCGTTGCATCTCCCCCTTTCCTAATCGGCCACCATTCAGATAATAATCTACTTTCCTGTTTTTGCCACCAAAGTGGATAACCTCACATTTATCCACATTATACTGCATCTGCCATGCATTTTCCCACTCACCCAGCCTATCCAAGTCACCTTGCAGCCTCCTAGCATCCTCCTCACAGCTAACACTGCCCCCCAGCTTCGTGTCATCCGCAAACTTGGAGATGTTGCATTCAATTCCCTCGTCCAAATCATTAATATATATCGTAAATAGCTGGGGTCTCAGAACTGAGCCTTGCGGAACCCCACTAGTCACTGCCTGCCATTGTGAAAAGGACCCGTTCACTCCTACTCTTTGCTTCCTGTTTGCCAACCAGTTCTCTATCCACATCAATACTGAACCCCCAATACCGTGTGCTTTACGTTTGTATACTAATCTCCTATGTGGGACCTTGTCAAATGCCTTCTGGAAGTCCAGATACACCACATCCACTGGTTCTCCCTTATCCAGTCTACTAGTTACATCCTCGAAAAATTCTATAAGATTCGTCAGACATGATTTACCTTTCATAAATCCATGCTGACTTTGTCCAATGATTTCACCACTTTCCAAATGTGCTGCTACCCCATCTTTAATCACTGATTCTAGCAGTTTCCCCACTACCGACGTTAGACTGACTGGTCTGTAATTCCCTGTTTTCTCTCTCCCTCCCTTTTTAAAAAGTGGGGTTACATTAGCTACCCTCCAATCCTCAGGAACTACTCCAGAATCTAAAGAGTTTTGAAAAATGATCACTCATGCATCCACTATTTCTGGGGCTACTTCCTTAAGTACTCTGGGATGCAGCCTATCTGGCCCTGGGGATTTATCAGCCTTTAATCCATTCAATTTACCTAACACCACTTCCCGGCTAACCTGGATTTCACTCAATTCCTCCATCTCCTTTGACCCGCGGTCCCCTTCTATTTCCGGCAGATTATTTATGTCTTCCTTAGTGAAGACAGAGCCAAAGTAGTTATTCAATTGGTCTGCCATGTCCTTGTTCCCCATGATCAATTCACCCGTTTCTGACTGCAAGAGACCTACATTTGTTTTAACTAATCTTTTTCTCTATCTATAAAAGCTTTTGCAGTCAGTTTTTATGTTCCCTGCCAGTTTTCTTTCATAATCTATTTTCCCTTTCCTAATTAAGCCCTTTGTCCTCCTCTGCTGGTCTCTGAATTTCTCCCAGTCCTCTGGTAGGCAGCTTTTTCTGGCTAATTTGTACGCTTCATCTTTTGTTTTGATACTATCCCTGATTTCCCTTGTTATCCACGGATGCACTACCTTTCCTGATTTATTCTTTTTGCCAAACTGGGATGAACAGGATGAAGTAGAGGCAGGTGCTATCACAGCATTTAAAAATACATTTGGACAGGTATTGTATTGTATTGTATTGTATTGTATTTTAATGACCACACAGCCAGGCTGGTGGAATTTGTTATCAGTACAGCTCGGTACAGGTTCCAACATTTCATCAACATTAAACATATAACATAGATATACATACAGTCAGACACATTACATAATACATAAGGGCCATGGATAGTATAGCTTTATAAAGTGTCAAATGCAGGCAGGTGGGACTAGTATAGATTGGGCAAGTTGATCAGCGTGGGCAAGTTCAATCAAAAGGCCTATTTACACACTAGATGACTCTATGGCTCTATAACTAGTCACTAAGCAAACATAGCCATTCCCTGTTGACAATCATTTTTTTATCTGTAGAATGGCATTTGGGTGAATGCGTCATGTATCTAAACTTCTGGATAAGCTGGACAATGTAAGTCATTTTCGTTGAGGTGCTTGGCAGAGAAAGAGGAATGCCGGATGCAAGCTGTAGCACTCCAATTAAGGGCGCTGAGCAGTGGAATATTGAGGAGCATTTGGAAGTTGTTAGCGTTTGGGAAAAAATGTGATCTTCTGAAATAGTGCTTCCATATGTCGTGAGATTACTCGAATCTCAATTATTCCATATCTCGAAATGAGATTACTATTTAATTTGGTTTCGTCAGTTTGATCCACACCCCCTCACCTCATCTGTAACTTAAGAAATATTGATTTCTCAACATTATCCTGAATGTGAGCCTTTAAACATAGAACAGTACTGCAAAGGATTGGGCCGTTCAGCCCACAATGTCTGTGCCAAACACAATACCAAGACCTATTCTTATCTACCTGCACATAATTCATGTTCCTCCAAACCATCAACATCCATGTGCCTATCTAAATGCCTCTTAAATGCCACTCTCCTCTTAAGCAGCACTGCCACAGTGGTGCAGCGGTAGTGTTGCTGCCTTGCAGCGAATGCTGCGCCGGAGCCCCGGGTTCGATCCCGACCACGGGTGCTGTTTGTACCGAGTTTGCCTGTCCCACTTACCGACTGCCAGGTACTAATTTTAATGGAAGTCACCTACGATAACTTATGACAGCACCAATGACAACCCACGATGACCTAAGACAACCTACGACATCAAAAATTGTCGCCAGTGTCCCCAAAATTTTTCTACATGTTGAAAATTTTGCGGCAGTCGCCTGTAGTTGCCCAAAAAATCACCAGTGGGACAGGCCCATGACCAAAGTCTTATGAAGTTGCTGTCCTGACTTTGGTACTCAATGCCCTTGCCCTAACCAGAGTCCTATAAAGATGACCTCCTGACTCCTAAATTCAATGCTCTGACCAATGAGGATAAACATACACCTTTTTTACAACTAGATCTAGTTTTGGTGAAGAATTTTGGGGAGAATGCAATGGGGAACTGATGTGACATCATTTCAAGAGCTCAATGCATCCAAAACATTTTCTATTGTGGCGATGGAGAGACAGCATAAAGTTCTTTGTTCAATTCATGCAACTTTTTTATTCATAAATATCTATGGAAAGAAGTGTTAGTTGGTGATATTTTGCAAGTTTCCAGTGATGTGCACCAATTAAGAAATGTTTTAAAAAACGATATTTTAATAGAGCCTTTTCAAGCATATTGGAGCATTTTGCAATTTTGCACCTTAAGACAGAAGAAGCTTTTTACTTGAGGCTTTCCAATAAGAGTGGAGGTACTTAACAAGATCAAGTTTCTTCCTCTGGAAGTCAGAGATCTGACGATTCTCGCTAATTTGTTAAAACACACCTTGGGCCAGTGTCAACATTTTCCATTCCCTTTTACAAGATGAAAAATTAATGTGACATTGCAGAGAACTACATCCAGAAATGTAGCCGCCTTTTACAAATTTATTAAATATTCCAAAGCATCTTGGAGCCAGGGGCATATCATTTTTCACAAATATTATTTTCCGATGCAGAAAATTAAAGGTTTGGCAATATTAAAAAAAAATTCCATTGTTGAGCTTGTGAAATCAGACATGACCTGAAATACTTCTGGGCAATATTTTTTACTTAAGCCTAAATGGTGAGTATTTATTATGATTGAGACTGTACATTGTGGTAAGTCTCATGGTCGGTTAATGAAACTGGGAACTGCTGTAGTCAGCAGCTATTGTTTGTTACTCAACTGAAATGCAGGAGTGGTGACTTTTGTGGACCAGTGGCTGTGTAAGGTGCTGTCAGACTGCATTTGGAGCATTGTGAGCAGTTTTGAGCATCAAATCGGAGGAAGGATGTATTGGCTCTAGAGAGGGTCCAGAGGAGGTTTACAAGAATGATCCCAGGAATTAGTGGGTTATCATATGATGAGCGTTTGATGGCACTGGGCCTGTACTCGCTAGAGTTTAGAAGGATCAGGGGGGAACTCATTGAAACTTACCGAATAGTGAAAAGCTTGTGAATAGTGAAATAGAGTGGACGTGGACAGGACCAGAGGTCATAGCGTCAGAAGTAAAGAACGTTCCTTTTGGAAGGAGGTGAGAAGGAATGTCTTTAGTCGGAGGATGGTGAATTATTTGCCATAGAAGGCTGTGGAGACCAGGTCAATGGATATCTTTAAGGCAGAGATAGATAGGTTCTTGATTAGTATGCGTGTCAAAGGTTATGGGGAGAAGGCTGGAGAATGGGGTTGGGAGGAGAGATAGATCACCCATGATTGAATGGTGGGCTAGATTTGATGAGCAAATGGCCTATCACATGACCTTATGACCTTTTCATTGAGCATGGAAACAGGCCCTTCAGCCCAACTTGTCCATGCCAACCAAGATGCCCATCTACACTCGTCCAACCTGCCTGTGCTTCCTATCCATGTACCTGTCCAAATGTATTTTAAATGTTGTGATAGTAGTACCTGCCTGATCTATCTTTTCTGGCAGCTCGTTCTGGCACCGCCCAGGGTGCGTAAATGTTGCCGCTCAGGATCCTATTAAATCTCTCCCCTCTCACCTTGACCCATGTCCTCTGGCTCTTGATTGCCCAATTTCATTGTTGACTATGTACTGTGCACCTGGCTAAGCCCATCTTAGTTTTATAATCCTGTATTAGCTTATTCAATGTGCTGGTCACCCTTCACTTGCTTACATATAGGCACTGGCTGCTCCTAACATGGATCATACAGCCTCTTTTCATAGATGGACACAAAATGCTGGAGTAACTCAGTGGGTCAGGAAGCTTTTGTGGAGAGAAGAAATGGGTGAGATCTCTGGTTGAGACCCTTCTTCTGACCCCACCCGAAATGTCACCCATTCCTTCTGTCCAGAGATGCTGCCTGTCCTGCTGTGTTACTCCAGCATATGTGGCTTTGGTGTAAACCAGCCAGCATCTGCAGTCTCTTTCTACGGTCTCCATAGTTGGTGAGGATCCATGTTATGACACCTGAACAAACTGACACAGCAGGCAGAGTAGGATTTTCATCCATAAGAGTTAACAGTGTGCATCAGGATTCCCGGGTGGATTTTGCATTAAGAGCCAAACAACTAAACCTAACCAATCAACTAGCAACTTCTCACATGGTGTTGAAGTAATTCCAGCTGGTAAACAGGCACCAGAACTCCACCTGAAATCGGAGAAAAAGAACTGGGTCTACTGCAGTGAAGTTAGTAAATTAGCATCCTACTTGCAATGTGTAATTTGCTTTAAGGTGAACATATTATGAAACTGGATGTCACAATAAAGCACCAAGTAGAGATGCTGCCTCAGTGCACTGGTGACCTGGGGCTACAGCATTGTTTGAAATTGAAAGATCAGAAATGACAGTGGCAATTAAACATCAACTGAAACAAAATTCTTCAAAGTAAATACCGTACAATTGTGCCAAAACTTGAGGATGTGCTAGAAAGTGCAACTTTCACTTCAAAAGATTCTGTGTTTTTAGTTTTTTTTAAGTTTAGTTGGGAGAGGCAGCGCGGAAACAGGCCCTTCTGCCCACCGAGTCCACACCGACCTGCGATTCCCGTAGGCTAACTCTCTACTACACGCGAGGGACAATTTACATTTATACCAAGCCAATTAACCTACAAACCTGCATGTCTTTGGAGTGTGGCAGGAAACCGAAGATCTTGGAGAAAACCCACGCAGGTCACGGGAAGAATGTACAAATTCCATACACCCATACTCAGGATCGAACCCGGGTCTCTGCTACTGTCAGTCAGTAACTCTACCGCTGCGACACTGTGCAGTCATGACATAATACTAATGACATAAACTGATTGCCTAATATACTAAATCACCCAAGTTCAGGAACTTAGTGTACAGTGTGTAAAGAACCATCATAGTTTATTTACAACTTGGATCCATCATGTATCATTCCGAAAACTGACTGATTGAATCTTGTGCCGACTGCGTCAATAAGAGATAATGTGTAATAATGCCAAGTAAACTAGCTGACTGAAATCAAACAGTCGTAGAGTCTTACAGCGTGGGAAGAGGCCTTTCAACCCAACCTGCGTACACCGACCAACAGGTCCCATCTACACTCATCCCACCTGCCTGCATTTGACCCCCATATCCTTCTAATCGTATCCTATCCCAGTGTCTGTTTAATCGTTTCTTAGCAGCTGTGATAGTACATGCCTCACCTACCTCCTCCGTTCCATGCACCCTTTGTGTGAAAAAAAGCTTCTCCTCAGGTTCCTATTAAATCATTCCCCCTCACCTCAAACCTATGTCCTCTGGCTTTTACTTCCCCTACTCTGGGCAAGAGACTCTGTGCAACAGCCCGATCTATTCCTCTCAGGATTTTGTACACCTCTATAAGATCATCCCTCATCCTCCTGCGCTCCAAGGAATAGAATCCTTGTCTGCTTAACCTCTCCCTATAGCTGAGAACCACGAGCATGAGGTGGTTTTAATGTTTCTGAAGGTCCTCAACATTACAGAATAATGTGAAGTGCTGTGGTAAAAGCATTAAAATATTATGCCATTTTGCTGGCTGAAGTAAACATTTCCCCCATTGACACAATTGTTTTTAAACATAATGTCCTAAAGATTCTTAGGAACACAACTATCATGTTATATTGAGCTACTATCTTTATGCATTGACCATTTAACCACTATTCTATCATTCACCTTTCCATTGGCACTCATTATTTTGCAACTTCATAAGTCCCGGGAGCAGAATTAGGCCATTCGGCCCATCGTCTGCTCCACCATTCAATTGTGGCTGATCTATCTTTCCCTCTCAACCCCATTCTTCTGCCTTCACCCCATAACCCACACTAATCAAGAATCTGTCAATCTCCGCCTTAAAAAAATATCCATTGACTTGGCCTCTACAGCCGTCTGTGGCAATGAATTCCACAGGTTCACCACCATCTGACTAAATAAATTCCTTCACATCTCCTTTCTAAATGCACGTTCTAACTTTGTTAGAATCATTACGCCACAGTTTATTTTTCTTCCCCAGATTGTAGGACTGCAGCTCTACACAGCTGCTCCTGTACCCCATAAAGCACATCATTGCTGCTTCCAGATTTCTCCCGCCTCATTGCATTAGCTATCTGCAGCATGGTCCCTTGTTGAGAGTCTTTCCGCCCCCCCCCCCCCCCCCCCCCCCCCCCCCCCCCCCCCCCCCCCCCCCCCCCCCCCATGGTCCCTTGTTGAGAGTCTTTCCCCCCCCCCCCCCCCCCCCCCCCCGGCTTCATGCAGTCCACAAATCCTGATGTCAGTAGGTTAGTTATTGGAATTCATATCTAACAGTGATCAGTTGTGCTGTTAAATCTCAAATCCTTTGAGTCTGTTTTTGTGTGGTTGTAATGAAAGCTGGTTAAATAATTACAGTGTTCGTCGACAGATGAGTGTGCTTTGAGTCTGAGCAGTTTAATTAAACCCCTGTTATTCTGCATCTGTGTCTAGTTCTACACTTGATAGCTCCCTTTCTCACTTCTTTGACACACTCCCATTTCCTAAACAGCAGGGGAGGCAGCCATTCTCCCCATTGAGGCCATGTAAGCTCTCTTCATTATTGCTCCTGCCTATTGCATTTCAAGACTTTTTTCCCTCAAGCCCAAGGGTCTCGACCTGTAACGTCACCCATTCCTTCTCTTCAGAGATGCTGCCTGTCCCGCCGAGTTACGCCTGCATTTTGTGTCTATCTTCCATTTAAACCGGCCTCTGTAGTTCCTTCCTACACATTTTTAATGCACTCTTGGCCCTCCTTAAATGTCATGGAAGATGGTAATTTTCCAATAGAGTTGGAATAACTGAATATTCCAGATGGCTGCTAACTAACTTATGGATTTTGCAATTGCATCTGCCTTTCTAATTCAATGAGCTAATATTTGTGATCCAGTGATATTTACTCTAGTCTTCCTGCATTTGATAATACTTATCTGCCATTGTGGTTCGGTTAATGTACAACACGCCTGCGACAATGGCCTATTTAGAATTTGAGATTAAAAAACTTTGAATCAACAAGAAGGAAGAAAGAGTTTGCAGACCTGCTGATAGGAAGGGAAGGGATATCATAAAAGCTTGTTTCAGAAAACTAATTGGAATTCAGGCTGGTCTGTTGCTCATTTCCGTGTAAGCTTATGTATCAACCCTGAAGGTGAATGTTACCTAAATATGTTGTTTCTCGATCTCCATGCAATGAAAAAAGGATAAACATAAAATGTTAGAGTAACTCAGCGAGATAGGCACTGCATCTCAGAAGAGAAGGAATGGGTGACGTTTCCGGTCGAGATCCTTTGGCAACGAAAAAAGGATGGTTTCTGTTGAGTGGATACCAAAGTGCAATGTTGTGCAAATCGTTTACAGTTGCCGGCACCTTTACCATCTGTACAACTCCCCTCCTGTCTGTCGTGGAGTAGACTGACTCCCCTTCCACCTCCTACCCTGCCCCCCCCCCATCTTTGTACATCCCCTATCCTGGACTTTTCAGTCCTCACTTTAATTTCAGGTTTCATGTAACTTGTTGTGTTTTATGACTGTTGGCAGACTAATTTCCCTCCTGGGATGAATAAAGTTCTATCTTATCGTATGGTCTGAAGAAGGTTCCACCCTGAAATCTCATCTGTCCTTTCCCTCCAGAGATGCTGCTTGACCTGCATCAGATTAGTTTTATTTGCTCAAGACTCCAACCTCTGCCATCTCTTCTGTGTCAACCTTTATTATCCCCCAGTTTCCTCATCCTTCATGATGATCTTGAGTGATGAAGTCCCCTTCCTGCGTGTTCACTTCATTTCCAGCGACACCATTTTATTTTCTAGCTGCCGTCAGATATCACGGGTGATGACCTCCCCACCATCGAAATAATTTACAGGGGTCGCTGCTTCAAAATGGCAGCCAGCATCATCAGAGACCCACACCACCCTGGCTACAAACTTATTTAACTCCTGCAATTGGGAAAAAGGTATAAAGGAAAAAGCCTGACAACTGTAAATTCCAGGTTCACTTTGACTTCTAAATACGCACGGAACTATATAGACTAAGGGGGCATTGTTTTTGTTTTTGCTATTTGTCTTTGACAATGTTCATAATACACTCACATTCACACATATATGTGTGTGTGTGTATATGTGTGTGTGTGTGTGTATGTGTATGTATATGTGTATATCATATATATAAAATTGCAGAATACTATGTTTACATATCTGTTGAGTTGCTGCAAGTAAGAAGTTAATTGTTCTGATTCAGAACACGTGATAATAAAACACTCTTGACTCTCATGAAGTGTGTGACATGGGCTATCTTCCTCTAGACAAAATCATACAATGAACATACAACGTGGTGATTTAAAATACATCAGCCCTTTCTATGAAGAGTTGCTGTTTCACAAAAGAATACAGATCCCTGGTAGATATCCCGTGATTAGTGACCTTTTGGTTTATTTTTGGGTATGACATAGCTACATTTATGGTGTCTGCAAATGAACAGGATGGGAGAGGAGGAAAAGGCTTCAGCATCTATTACATCGTGAGTCCATCTTTTTGTTTAATTGCTGCCTCTTGACAAGTTTGCTTCAAGTTCTGTCAGTCATCATCTTGAACAAGTATTTCATCCTCGGAGACGACAACCATGCTGGCATCGAAATCTGTTTCTGAACTAACTCAAAGTTGGTGAAGCCGAATCAAACTTGACTTGTTGGTTTTAACTGGGAATTTTAAATAGTGAGAGGGAAGGAGGAATGTGTGAGGTAGAGGAGTCGTACAGTACATGAACAGGCACTTCAGCCCACAATGTCTGCACTGACTATTTTGCCACCTACACTACTTCCATTTACCTGCATTGGGTCTGCATCCATCCCAGTTATTCCGCCTCCTCCTCTGTCCAGCCGGGCAGAAGATACGGAAGCTTGAAAGAATGCACCACTAGACTTGGGAACAGCCACTTCCTTTCTGTAATCAGGCCTCTGTACTGTCCTACCGCAAGCAGCGGGACTGTTCGATTCACTTCCATCACATTGCGGACATTGGACTATTTCTCTGGAACTGTTGTTCTGCAATGCTGAGAACTATATTCCGCAGATGGGCACGGAAATGCTGGAATAACACAACGGGTCAGGCAGCATCTCTGGAGCAAAGGAAAAGATGATGCTTCGGGTCGAGACCCTTCTTCAGACCTGCAGCGAGGGAGGGTGTTGCAGAACTCGAGTCGGAGAGAGGAGGAGAACTTCTTCAAAGTACGCATAAAAAGCTGGAGTAACTCTGCGGGGCAGGAAGCATCTCTGGAGAGAACGAATGGGTGATGTTTCGGGTCGAGTCCCTTCTTCAGACGATTAGTTTAGTTTAGAGATACAGAGTGGAAACAGGCCCTTCAGCCCACCGAGACCGAATCAACCAGCGATCCCAGCACATTAACACTATCTTACAATTTAACAATTTAACAATTAACACTATTTTACAACTAGGGACAATTTACACATACACCAAGGCAATTAACCTACATACCTGTGCGTCTTTGGAGTGTGGGAGGAAACCAAAGATTTTGGAGGAAAACCACGTGGTCATGTGGGGAACATACAAACTCCGTACAGACAGCAGCCGTCCTCAGGATCATTAGGTCTCTGGCGCTGTAAGGCAGCAACTCTACCACTGCGTCACTGTGGCCGATTCTTCAAAGCAGACACACCTTGAGGAGATTTTGCAGTGGAGCAGACAAAATGTGTAGGAAGGAAATGCAGGTGCTGGTTCACTCTTTGCTCTACCTATTCTACTTGAGTTTGCCTTGATGTACTTATGTGTAGATTTATCAGATATGATTGGTTAGCTTGCAAAACAAAGCTTTTCCCTGCACCTCAGTACACGTGACAATAATAAACGAGGCTAAAACATCCATACCTTGCCTTTTCAAGTACCTGCCTAAATGCCCCTCTAAGCATCGTAACTGTATCTAATTCCACTAATTCTTCAGGTAGTGTGTATCAGACATCAACTACATTCTGTGTAATTAAAAAAAAACATTCACATCAGGTCCCGTTTAAAACCATCCTCTCATCTTGAACCTATACCTCTTGTCTGTGTTAGCCCTACTTTAGGGAAATAAATATACTGAGAGTTTGTCTAGCTCTGTTAGTGGTTGCAGCTCTGAAGAAACCATGATTGGCAAGGATTTGAGTTGTTGCTGCAAGATTAAACTCTGTTACCTGGCTCCAAATTACACTGAAACTTCAGGCCAATATTTTGACACGCAAGAAATGCATATGTTGAAATAATACTGCAATTACTTCACACCCGACTCTCCCAGGCTCTTTAGTGCATCGTTCTTTCGTTAATTTTCTCCTTTAACCCAATCATTGAATTGTTGAAATGTTTTACATTTGTTGAACTTAGAAATATTTAAGGTATTTCTAGGATGAGCAGATAAACTGAAACGGATATTTTTTATTGTAGGCAGCAGTAAAAATGTTAAAGATAGACACAAAGTGCTGGAGTAATTCAGCAGTTACCGTCCTTGCAGAAAAAGGATGGGTGATGCTTCGGGTTGGGAGCCTTCTTCAGAATGTTAAATTAACTTCACCGAAGGGAAAATTCCTGGAGGAAGAGTTGTGGATTACGTTCTTTCGTCAAAAAAAAGCAGAGATATTCCGCCTCACCGATTAAAATCATAAATTTTATAACTAAAGGTTCTCCATCGCTCTATTGAGTGAGACTTGATCAGCAGACTCAGAAGAATATATCTGTCCTAGAATTGCACTACCCTGATAGATACGTTGATTAAAAAAGCCAGGTGTCAGCTAAGAAAAGGTAGGGCATTTGTTAGAACAGACAGTTTCCTGCTGGCTTTCTGAAACTTGGTGGAGATGAACTGTAAACTTGCATTTCCATTCAGTCTGATTTTGCACATCTGGGCAGTACAGGATGTGCTAGTGGCCCCGGGAGACATAATAATTGTAAGTAACTGCAAGTAAGAAATCACCTCCAATTATGGTCAATAGAGGAGTTGTCCTTCTGTCTGATGCAGGGAAAGTCATTGTTGGGTTCCTTCTCAACTGTCTCCTCCCAGCGGGAAAGGAGATGCTGTCTGCAGTCTTTGTCATTGGCTATCGAGAGGCATGATGCATTTGATCAAGTTGTACTCTAACTCTTGAGTGAAATACAGTGAACACCATTCACTATTAACTGTGTAGGAAGAAACTGCGAATGCTGGTTTCAACTGAAGGTAGACACAAAATGCTGGCGTTACTCAGCGGGACAGGCAGCATCTCTGGAGAGAGAAACAGGTGACGTTTTGGGTCGAGACCCTTCTTCACTATTAACTGTGATCTCTACAGGAGTTTGAAAAAGCCTTTGAGCTTATAGATGAGAGAGACTGCAGAGAATCTTTCTCCAACTTGGTTGGTTTGGAAATTCATTTTTGTTTTCTGTCTGTTATTTGAAGACATGCTAGTTGTGATTCTAACCAAGAGGTTCACCACAGAGCCACTGTCGACCAAGATCAAGCAGAGTCTGATGGTCTACCGTTGTCTCCATCAGGGCACACAGAGCTGGTGAGCAAGCAACTCTCCATTGGCTTTCAGGCTGCACACCCTCAATGATGATCTCTTCCATTGTCTACTTCCAGGTGAACTGATGAGGTGACTAATGGTATGTACATGAGATACTGAATATACATAACTACCAATTGTGAAAATCTGTTTACATTGAGTGGACTCAGAAACTAATTGGCCCAAAAGCCGATCATTTCATTGCATTCTGCACTGCAAACATTAATATTCAATAATTTGAATTACACGGTTGCAATGATAGTCAAGTAGGGAATTTAGTACTTAAAGAATGAATCATTAGGTGATGCAAATTAAACAACATTGAGTTGGATAATAATGTGGTCAAGGACTAATTTAAATTTCCAGCTTGTTGAAAACCATGTAAATATTCAGCAGAAACATTTATACATTTAGTGTGTGGTGTTCAGTAAGTTGGCAGGCTATGTAACTTTACAATGTAGAAGTTGCATGCCCTGTAATGTTGTGATACCAGTGTTGAGCTTGGATGTAACCCGACCTGTCCCTGTAAAGCCACAAGACTTAACTAATATTGATCGCTGAAGCTGGAGTTAATTAAGGGGGATATTTTGTCTTTCTGTGAACACACACTTCACCTTTGTTCTATTTTGTGTGCTTTCATATATGAAGTTGTACCCTGCGGTATTCTTCTTCGTTAGATGCACGATTTTATGACACATAAAAGAAGCATGTGACATGTAAGCAGTAGCGAAACAAATCCCCATCAGTAAAACCCATTGCCCTTTCCCACTATAAAGTTTTGGAGGGAACTACTGTCAGCCAAGTATGTGAGTCCTTGGATATCATATGTGATGCATTTTGCTGCAGCTGGGAGCTACGGGATGGGCAAGTTGTGGTGTGTTTGGAAGTGTTATGAACTTCAACAGACTGTGTCTTTAGGTATACTATGGACTTTGGTTTTTGCACTAAAATGGTTAAGGGCCTGTCCCACTTGAGCGTCATTTGCGCATAATTTACGCGACATAATTTACACGTCTCGACACATGACGTGCGCGGTGCGTGGTGACGTAGGCAGCTATGCGCAGTCGTGCGTGGTGCCCCAGGATTTTGGTATGTACAAAATCTACGCGCAGCATCTGCGTGACGCGCAAATGACGCCCAAGTGAGATAGGCCCTTTTACTTATTATTTATGGTTATTAATTTATTGAAGTATTTTTTACTGAACTATTCTATTTTTATCTGTGCTGACAAGCCTAATCTGATCATAATAATCATAATCATATATTACTTATTAGCCAAGTATGTTTTCCAACACAAGGAATTTGATTTGCCATAGCCATACCAATAAAAAGGAACAGAACATACAACAAAAACATTTTAACATAAACATCCACCACAGTGACTCCTCCACATTCCTCACTGTGATGGAAGGTGAAAAAAAGTTAAATCTCTCCCTTCTTTGTCCTCCAGCGGTCGGGGGCCTCTAACCTTCCATTGACGGGACAATCTTATTCTCGTAGCCGGTGGCGAGCCTCCTCGTCGGGGCGATCAAGCACCTGCATCGGGGGGAATCTCAGCTCAAATAAATATACTTATTTCCCTTTATCTAGAAGTTCGAAAGCAAGTGACTAAAAGATTGTCCTTAAATGTGCATATTTCAGTTGACACATATTGAGAAGTTGCCTTTATGACCAAGGTTTTGGTTGCCTTTGCATACGGTCATAGAGTGATACAATTTGGAAACAACTTGCCAACACTGCCCTACATGTCCCACCAACACTAGTCCCACCTGTCCATTGCTTGTTCCATATGCCCCCAAACATGTCATATCCATGTACCTGTCTAACTGTTTTGGGATTATCCCTGCCTCAACTACCTCCTCTGGCAGCCTGTTCCATCCACCCACTACCGCTCCTACTAAATCTTTTCCCCTTCATCTTGAACCTACTGTATGGCCTCTTGTCCTCGATTCACCCACTCTGGGCGCAAGGCTGTGTATCTACCCGATCTATTCCTTTCATGATTTTAGACACCTCTATAAGATCTACCCTTCTGCAAATTTATTTTCAGGAACAATCCTGTGAAATGTCTGGGGATCCTTTCATTTAGACGGGTGAAAGTAATCTATAAATGCAGTTTCTATTGGTGGTAATATGATAAAAATGTCAGTGTAACCAAATGTAAAGTTATCCTTGAATCTAAAAGTAGAGAAAACAGGGTGTCTTCTAAATGGTCAAATGTTGTTGTGAATGTTTAAAATGGTGGCGTGGCAGTCAATTCCTACATATCATTCAAACGTCAAGGAAAGGACGCTGATGACAGACTAACATTTTATACTCCCTGGGGGAACCAAAGGATATAAGTTATGTTACACCTGTGTAAACACTGGTTACAGTAGGCCTGCGGTACTGTTAATAACTGTGTCCCCCACACCTTGGGGAAAGGTATATTAGTTTTGGGGGCATGCAGGCGCAGGTATACCAGCATCACCTGCGCTGCAGGCATTAATTTACCAATGTTGATAAGGCAAGCAACGTTGATATGGTTGCTGAAATTCAAAATAGATTTAGGTTTTTTATTGTCACATGCACCGAGGTACAGTGACTAGCTTTGTATTGCACACAATCCAAACAGACTAGATATACCATATGTAGACACAATCATGTCAAACTTGAGTACATAGATCGAGCAAAGGGGGAGATGCAGAATACAGTTCTCAGGATTGTAGTGCATCAGTTCTTTAGACAAAGTCCAATGTCTTCAATAGGGTGGCGGTGAATCAAACGGTGAATCATGTTAGGGGGGGGGGAGAAGCTGCTCTGGAGTCTGGCGCTGGGTGCGTTCAGGTTGCTGTACTTTCTGCTGCATGGGAGCAGGGCAAAGTCATTAAGAGTTAAATCATCACAATATTTAAGACACTGAAGGAAACTGATAAGTTCAGTGGAAAAAAATGACTTCAGAAGGTAGGGGAATTGAGTATAATGGGGCATAATCCAAAAAAGTAGAACCAGATCTTTTCAAGAATTAAAATGGAAACACATTGACACATTGACATGGCAGTTGATGTTAATGTGGGAATTATACCCAACGGCAAAGAAGGACATGGATTAAAAACATTTTGGGTGGATATTTGTGTTGGAAGGAACTGCGGATGCAGGTTTACAGCGGGACAGGCAGCATCTCTGGAGAGTATGAATGGGTGACATTTCGAATCGAGACCCTTCTTCAGACTAGAGTCTGGGGAAAGGGAAATTAGAGATATAGATGATGATGTGGAGAGATATAGAACGAATGAATGAATTATATGCAAAAAAGTAACAATGATAAAGGAAAGAGGCCACTGTTTGACCGAGTAAGCAATATATATCATTGGAGCACCATAATTGCATAAAAAACACTGACCCACAGCTCCTTTGAAACACAAAATGGGGTTTGCCCCAGACATGTGTTTTTCGGGTTTTAACCTTAAGTTGGCCATACTGTTGGAATCAATACTTTTAGCCATCCTGCAGTGTCTTCCTCAAAGTCAACCGTTTGAAAATAGACACAAAAAGCTGGAGTAACTCAGTGGGTCAGGCAGCATCTCTGGAGAAAGGGAATAGGTGACTTATCGGGTCAATAGACGATAGACAATAGGTGCAGGAGTAGGCCATTCGGCCCTTCGAGCCACCACTGCCATTCAATGTGATCATGGCTGATCATCCCCAATCAGTACCCCGTTCCTGCCTTCTCCCCATATCCCCTGACTCCACTATTTTTAAGAGCCCTATCCAGCTCTCTCTTGAAAGCATCCAGAGAACCTGCCTCCAACCTGAGGCAGAGAATTCCACAGACTCACCACTCTCTGTGAGAAAAAATGTTTCCTCGTCTCCGTTCTAAATGGCTTACTCCTCATTCTTAAACTGGGGCCCCTGGTTCTGGACTCCCCCAACATCAGGAACATGTTTCCTGCCTCTAGTGTGTTGAAACCTTTAACAATCTTATATATGTTTCAATGAGATCCATCTCATACTTCTGAACTCTAGTGTGTACAAGCCCAGCTGCTCCATTCTCTCAGCATTTGACAGTCCCGCCATCCCGGGAATTAACCTTGTAAACCTACTCTGCACTCCCTCAATAGCAAGAATGTCCTCTCAAATTAGGGGACCAAAACTGCATACAGTACTCCAGGTGTGGTCTCACTAGGGCTCTATACAACTGCAGAAGGATCTCTTTGCTCCTATATTCGATTCCTCTTGTTATAAAGGCCAACATGCCATTCACTTTCTTCACTGCCTGCTGTACCTGCATGCTTACTTTCATAGATTGATGTACAAGGACCCCCAGATCCCATTGTACTTCCCCTTTTCCCAGCTTGACGCCATTTAGATAGTATTCTGCCTTCCTATTTTTGCTACTAAAGTGGATAACCTCACATTTATCCGCATTAAACTTCATCTGCCATGCATCTGCCCACTCCCCCAACCTGTCCAAGTCACCTTGCATTCTCATAGTATCCTTCTCACAGTTCACACTGCCACCCAGCTTTGTGTCATCTGCAAATTTGCTAATGTTACTTTGAATCCCTTCATCCAAATCATTGTAAATAGCTGCGGTCCCAGCACCGAGCCTTGCGGTACCCCACTAGTCAGTGCCTGCCATTCTGAAAGGGACCCGTTAATCCCTACTCTTTGTTTCCTGTCTATCCATGCCAGCATTCTACCCCCAATACCATGTGCTGTAATTTTGCCCACTAATCTCCTATATGGACCTTATCAAATTCTTTCTGAAAGTCCAGGTACACTACATCCACTGGCTCTCCCTTGTCCATTTTCCTAGTTACATCTTCAACAAATTCCAGAAGATTAGTCAAGCATGATTTCCCCTTTCGTAAATCCATGCTGACTCGGACCAATCCTGTTACTGCTATCCAAATGTTCGGCTATCTCATCTTTTATAATTGACTCCAGCATCTTCCCTACCACCGATGTCAGGCTAACTGGTCTATACTTCCCTGTTTTCTCTCTCCCGCCTTTCTTAAAAAGTGGGAGAACATTTGTTACCCTCCAATCCACAGGAACTGATCGTGCGTCTAGAGAACATTGGAAAATTATTACCAATGCATCCACGATTTCTAGAGCCACTTCCTTAAGTACCCTGGGATGTAGACCATCAGGCCCTGGGGATTTCTTCAGACCATTCTTCAGACAGAGTTGGGAGGGGGAAATTAGAGGTATGAAAATGTATAAAGAACAAAAGAATGAAAGGTTGGAAAAGAATAAATCAAGGCCAACAAGGATGACCAAGGAAATGTGGAGCCCACAATGGTCCATTGTTGGCTGTGAAAGAGGTGATAATGATGGGGGGGGGGGGGGTATGAACAGTGAAAACTTAAATGCTCTCTTAATCTAACATCATGTTTCTTGGGCTAGGACAGAAAACACATACATTTACACAGTGCTTTTAATGCAATTGTAAACTGCTTCAGAACAGTTCAATGTGCGAATTTCAGCGGGGATGCTCATGTAGTTGACAGAACAGCCAGTCATGGTGAGCCAGTGGATATCGGCATGAATTGGGGAAGGCTGAGGTTTGAGATTGTATGGCTGTTGAGGAGGGGCGCGGCCACAACAGAAACTGCTCATAAAGTTGAACCGTTGCTGTTCCCAGGAACAAATATTCAAGGTCAGTTTATTGTAACATGTACCAATTAACGTACAGTGAAATTTGAGTTACCATACAGCCATACTAAGTGGAAAGCAACAAGGCACACAGCCACATAAAAGTTAACAAACATCCACCACAGTGGATTCCACATTCCTCACTGTGATGGAAGGCAATAAAGTTCAAGCTTCTTCCTCTTTGTCACAATATTACAATATTGTGAGTGATATCAAGGGTATTAGTGGTCTTAGATTAGGTCTCCAGGACCTTGCATTAGTGCGAGGTATATAAGTCTAGTTAAGGGCCTGTCCCACTTAGGCGACTCTTTAGGCGACTGCCAGGGACTAATTTAAATAGGTTGTCGCCAAACAACACTTGGTGTCAACCTATGCCAGCACTTACGACAATCTATGACAACATCTACGTCAACATCCAACAGCCTACGACAGCAAAAATTGCCGAAAATGTTTCAACATGTTGAAAATTTTGCGACAGATGCCTGTAGTTGCCCAAAAAATCACCTAAGTGGGAGGATGATGTGAAGTTTATGTAAGAAAGTCTACCGAGAGAGTAATGAGATTTTTTTTATTAGCAAAAATGTATTGCTGCTAATATACGTTCTTAACTGCTAATATATAATAGAGCACATTTGTTATATTGCTCATCAAAGCACAGGACATATTCCTGCACTTAAACAATTTGCACTGTATCTACGGGTCAACGATTTTTCTTTGCTGTACATTTCATGAGGGATGTCCTAGGGGTTTTAGCACAGGTTCGAGCCCCTCCATGGGCAATGGTGGGATCTCCACGAACATTTCCCTTTTCCCAGACAAAGACAATCTTCATAATGCACAAGGCACCACCTTTTATAATGGTCACACAAGGTGTCTGACCCTGCCACAGTTGGAATGTGATGTTTGCATCGCAGGGTTGGAGATCAACCAGCACCAGACAGGTCACAGTGTGTCATGCAGCAAGTTGATCATTTTCCAGCAGCAGTTAATGTTTGTCTCAGTGTGTGGCGTGCCGTGGAAGATTCCCCCCCACAGCGCACAGCTGTACAGGATGACCCTCGGCTGTGGCCACTGCATCGCTTTCCAAGACTACTTGGCAAATGCACATTCCAGAGGGATGTCTCATCCCCTTTGCAGCTGTCTCGAGGACTGTGTGGGAGACACTGGTGATGCATGAAGTGTCTGACCTGAGGTCCTCCTCACTGAGGGCTCGATGAGGAGGCCCAATGACTTTGACAGTCCACTCTCAGGCAAAGGGAGTGCTGAAATAGTCTAATACAGAAATCGCAAAGAAGATTCTGTATTTAAATTGGAGGTGAGCGAGGAGAGAGACTGATTTGTACTTCACGTATTTTTCAGTGTGGTCTGCACACATAATCTCATCGTTTCAAGTTGTCACCTAATCTTGCTTTCAAGTGAAGAAGGTTCCAGGTTGCCATTTCATTATCTGAATGGATGCAGCCTAAAGCCCCTGTCTCACTTTCACAACCTAATTGGCAACCAAGCCGAGTTTGCCCTTGACTCATACTCGCTGCATGGTCGCCATGGGGTCGTAGGAAGTCGTAGGTCCGTCTTCCTCATGCTCATGAGTGGTCTCTGCGTACTCGTGGCCTCAAGTAGGTCGCGGTGGTTCTTCTAGCCTGATAAAAAATGTCCACGAGTAAAACAAAGGCCGGCATGGAAAAAAATTATAGTTTTTACTCATAGGTAGGTCATCGGTAGGTCGTAGTAGGTCGTGATGGTAGTCGTAGGTGGTCGTAGGTCGGTAACTGGCCCAAAAAAAAAATTGCAAACATGACATAATTTTAACGTGATCATTTCCACTCATAGCTAGTTGTAGTTGGTCTTAGGTGTGGAATACTGAGGTCAAGGGGGGTCGTAAGAGGTCGTACACATAGTCGTAGGTGGTCGTAGACATAGTTGTAGGAGGTTGTAGGTGGTCTTTTACTTCGGCGAGTCAACACGACCTTGCCATTTTTTTCAACCCGTCTAGGATCTTCTAAACTCGGGGATTAGGTCATCCAAGTGGGACAGACCCTTTTACACTTGCACTGCCACACGGTCCCACTCCTGCACACTCTCTGCCACACAGCCTTCCTAACTTCCAAACTACCCTTGCACTTCAGTCCTTTTAGGGTTCCGTACATTGTCCTTTCATCATTTTCTGTAAACCAGCATCTGCAGTTTCTCGTATTCACAAAGTTCTTCTGCATCATCGCCAAAGCCTCCACACACTTGCTGTAACTATAAATGTGCAGAATAGTCCAAATGTGGCCTACCCAAAGTTTTCCTAAACTGCAATATGGCTCTTGTACTCAATGCCCCAATTTGTTTTCTCCAATGCTGTTCCCCCAGTTTGCGTGTGGCCTGGCCATGGCAATAGAAGAGGCCCAAGATAGAAATGTCGGTATGACAATGGGATGAAAAAATAAAATATTTAGCAGCCGTGAGTTCCTTAGTGGGCCAAGCGCGTGTATTCGGCAAAATGGTTGGGCCACATGTAAACGGGACTCTTATTCCGCTTTGGCGGCTGACAACCCAAGGTATCAGCATTGAATTCTCCAATTTTCAGTAATGAACAAATTCATTCTCCCCTTCCCTCCTCCCCCTCGCTCGTCGTTCTTCTCTTCCATCTACATTCCTTCCTCTAGCTTCACAATTTGCATTTCCTTTTTGTCATACCTTCAGTCTTTTCATCTCTGGTCTTTGTCCAACCATCCTCCTCTCATAAGCCCCCTTCACCCAGGCTTTGTCCTGCACAACCCCCCCTCTCTCCACCCCACTCCCCCCCCCCCCCCCCCCACACACACCTATCATCACAATCAGTCTGACTAAGAGCACCGACCCAAAATGTCACCTATCCATGTTTTCCAGTGTAGCTACCTGACCCGCTGATTTACTCCAACACATTGTCTTTTTTGTTTGTAAACCAGCATCTGCAGTTCCTTTTGCTAAAGAACATCTCTGTGGTCTCTTCTGTCTCATTGATTTTTCTTACCTGAAGCCTCGGATCACGTTGGCTGAACTTGGTTTTGGCCCATTAGCCCAGACTTCCTGATTACTCATTCTGTAACTGTGCCAAATTTCTGCCCTGGTTCACATGACCTATTGAAATCGACATGCCTAGAGGATCTACGATCCAGCTAATTACAACGTAAATAAAAATCGATAAGAACAGGACATCTTAATAATGGTGTGTGCTGCCAGGCACCTGTTCCAACAAATTCAAGCTGAGAAATTCCTGGGGAGCTGCCACGCTTGGAAGCTTTGTCTCCGTGAAATATTTTCATCTGCGTTATTTGTAATTTAAGAGGTTTGAAAATGTTTTGGTGTGTTGAAAACAAGAGGTTTCTCTTAAACCATTGCATACGAGATGTAAGTTCTGCCACCTGTTTATGAAATTAGCTTGTTGATTCCTCTTTGGCATGTTGGGCGTTATTTTAGGGAAATAGTTTTGCAGGTTTATCACTCCCTAGTTTGTCAATTGAGTGGATGATCTCAACTGGGGGTGACTGTAATTTAAAACAAAAAGCAGAAGATATTCAAAAGAACACACCGTGCTGGTGAAACGCGACAGATTGGGAAGCATCTCTGGAGAACATGGGCAGGTGACGATCTGGGTCGAGATCTGCCCATGTTCTCCTGAGATGCTGCCTGACCTGTTGAGTTCTTCCAGCACCCTGTGTCCTTTTGGGTATTAACCAGCATCTGCAGTTCTTTGTTTCTACATAGCAGGGGATACTGAGCTGGTTTGGCAACATCTGCAGAGAGAGAAACGGCATTCATGTTTCAGTACGATCATTCAGCCTCGGAATTGTAAAAGTTGACAAAACATGTGTGTTTCGAATCTTGGAGACGGGGTTGGGGAGGTCAGTGGAGAAGACCAAGGGAATGCTTGTGATAAGGTGGTGACCAAAATGGTACAGGTGGCACCATTGCTTTCAGTGGAATCTAAGAGAAAGGCAAGTTCATGAAATGCTGTTCATCAGTTGCGAGAGAGTAGATAGAGAAAGGTGAATGGGAGAAAGAGGGGGGAAAACCACAACATGCCAGAACTGTGAATTGCAAAACAGAGCAGCTGCTGGAAACCCAGAGGAAGAGGATGGAGGAATTGGTCAGCATCTTGGTCGGCATCTGTGAAGAGGGGGAGAAAGTGAACGTCTGGTGAATGACTTGGCCACTACTGACACAAAGCCAGGAAGATCTGACAACTTTGCAACTTTTATGGTTCTCTGAAGTTGGAACCGATAATTTTGAAAATATGTCCAGAATATTTCATTGCAGTGTCTCTCATGTTATCAGTCATGGAACTGACTCTTTGGTTGCAGCTCCTTGGTTGCAGGACGGCACGGTGAAGCAGCAGCAGAGTTGCTGCCTTACAGAGCTAGAGACCCGGGTTCGATCCGGACTATGGGTGCTGTCTATATGGAGTTTGTACGTGCTCTACGTTTAACGTTACAAATACCAGTTTAGGATTTGTAATCTACTCACACCAGTGTCTTTGTTTTTAGTCCTCAAGCAATTGGAGTCAGAAGATGTTTTAGTTTTTTGAAGCATTAAACAAATTTGCTATATGATGAATAACATTTCAAATCATGTAGTTTAACAACATTTACACTAAAGGGTTCCATTCACGGCAAGTTATCCAATATAATCAACGGAATCCATCTGACTACATTTGATGGTTCTGCACAGCATTCTCCTGTTAACAAGATCTCAGATTGTTGCTAAGAATCACTGTAAAAGGCAGCGATAAGATGTAGTTCAACAGACACTTTCCCAGAGTAGGGGAGCCGCGAGGTAGAATAAAGTTTGTCATACATGTAATACATGTTGATACATGTAACTCCAATAAACCAATACCAATGAAGGGCACAGGTTTGAGGTGAGAGGGGATCTCAGGGGCAACCTTTCACGGCGATAGTTATCTGGAATGAGCTGCCGGAGGAGGTGGTGGAGGCAACTAATATTACAACGTTTAAAAGGCATTTGACAGGTTCTTGGATGGGAAAGGCGTACAGCGATACAGGCCTAATGTGAACAAATGGGATTAGCGTTGATAGGCATAACGGTCAGCAGAAACAAGGTGGTTCGAAAAGACCTGTTTCCCTAATATATGATTCTTAACAGTTTACATCATGCAGTCAATAAAAGATTTCTTCATATTAAATGTGTATGTAGGAACTGATAGACTCTGGTTTAAACCAAAGATGGACACAAAATGTAGGAGTAACTCAGCAAGACAAGCAGTATCTCTGACTTGTTCGATCCTGACTATGGGTGCTGTCTGTACAGTGTTTTTACGCTCTCCCTGTGACCACGTGGGTTTGATTGTAAAGATTGTAAATTAATGTGTAGGATTGTGTTAGTAATAGCTGGTCGGGGTGGCCTGATTCCACACTGCATCTCTAAACTAAACTAAGACAATTAAATGTTCTTTATTCTCTTGACTTGATCCGGTCACAAAATCACTTGTCAATCTTGAGCTTTTATCTATATAATTAAAAGTCCCATCTTGACCACTTCCTGTCTGCGCTGTATATCAATTTTAGAAAACATCGCTATCTTGTATCGCTGTGATTTTTGGTTTACAGTCCACCTCCGCTGAGCCAGCCCAAGGATTTTTCCCATCGATGAAAAATAAAAAAGATATGAGTGTTTGAAAAACCTTGATCTGCTGATTGATCCTCGCCTGTCAATCTCTGCGATGAAGGTAATGCCCCTTCCAGGGGTGGGGGGGGTAGGACTATAAAATCCCGGGTGCCTGGACGTGAGTCAGTCACGTGAGCGAGGGATAGGCCACGACTGTCATTCTAAGCTGTGAATCAACAACTGTGAGTCTGCAATGTACTTGCAATAAATGATTTGTTAGCCCTTAATGACAATACCATGAGTTATTTGGCCTGCTGCCCTGCCAATGCTTGAAACGGTAATGCTTTATTGGGTCTGACTGTGTTTGGAAGGAATAAATGCTTTATTAGGTCTGACTGTGTTTGGAAAGAATAAATGCTTTATTAGGTCTGACTGTGTTTAGAGCAAAGGTTCCGCTCATTTCGTGACTTCCGCTTAGTGGACAGGTTGCGCTGATTGCATAATTTCCGGTGAGTGCAGAGGTTGTGCTGATTGCGGAAGTACCGCTGACTGCGGAAGCCCCACGGTGGAGAGGCCGCGCTCAGTCATGTGAGTAGATGCAAGAAAGTTTACTGTCATATATATGGAGTGTGATTGTGTGTGTGTGTGTGTGTGTGTGTGTGTGTGTGTGTGTGTGTGTGTGTGTAAGCGTGTGTGATGTGTGTGTGTGTGTGTGTGTGAGTGTGTGTGAGTGAGTGTGTGTGTGTTTTGAGCGTGTAAGTGTGTATGTGTGCGTGAGTATGTGTGTGTGCGTGTGTGAGTGTATGTGTGCGAGTGTATTTGTGTGAGTGTGTGTGTGAGAGTATGTGTGTGTGTGAGAGAGTGTGTGAAGTACCGCTGACTGCGGAAGCCCCACAGTGGAGAGGCCGTGCTCAGCCGTGTGAGTAGATGTAAGAATGTTTACTGTCATGTATATGGAGTGTGTATGTGAGTGTGTGTGTGTGTGTGTGTGTGTATGTGTGTGTGTGTGTGTGTGTGTGTGTGTGTGTGTGTGTGTGTGTGTGTGTGTGTGTGAGTATGTGTGTGTGTGAGTGTGTGTGTGTGTGTGTGTGAGTGTGTGTGAGTGTGTATGAGTATGTGTGTGTGTGTGTGTGTGAGAGTATGTGTGTGTGTGTGTGAGTGTGAGTGTATGTGTGAGTGAGTGTGAGTGTATGTGTGAGTGTGTGAGTGAGTGTGCGTGTGAGTGTGTATGTGTGTGAGTATGTGTATGTGTGAGTGAGTGTGTGTGCGTGTGTGAGTGTATGTGTGCGAGTGTATTTGTGTGTGTGAGTGTGTGAGAGTATGTGTGTGTGTGTGAGAGAGTGTGTGAAGTACTGCTGACTGCGGAAGCCCCATAGTGGAGAGGCCGTGCTCAGCCGTGTGAGTAGATGTAAGAATGTTTACTGTCATGTATATGGAGTGTGAGTGTGTGAGCGTGTGTGTGAGCGTGTATATGTGTGTGTATGTGTAGTGTGTGTGAGTGTGTGTGTGAGTGTATGTGTGTGGGTGAATGTGTGTGTGTGAGAGTATGTGTGTGTGTGTGAGTGTGTGAGTGAGTGTATGTGTGAGTGAGTGTATGTGTGAGAGTATGTGAGTATGTGAGTGTGTGAGTATGTGTGTGTGTGTGTGCGAGAGTGTATGTGTGTGAGTGTATGAGTGCATGTGTGTGAGTGTAGGAGTGCATGTGTGTGAGGTGGAGTGTGTGTATATTGGAATTGGTGGAGAGGTGGAATATTGTGTTGGGGGACCAGCCCTCCAATGTGAAGCTGGAACCCAACGGGTCCCACTTAGTCTAGTTTATCTTAAACCTGTTATGACAAAGGCATTTAATGACAAATCTTTGCAGCAAGTGTCATGGTGTAGGCTAGGACAGCCAATGTGTTTAAACTGTCACACATGGTTGCATCTGGTGGCTTTGCCGTCACTCAAAGGCAACGCTACCAGACCAGAACAAGACCAAATCACTTGATTATCACAAGGGTAACTCCTCAAACTAAACACTGATTTGATCCGTGTTTGAATGCACTTAAATGGCTTTAAATTCATCATTCGGGAAAGGGAAAATTGCATTTTTGAGGCAGTTTTGGAGGAGGAAGTGGCCAAGGGGATTTGTTACATGCAATTTAACCTAAATTGTGACTTTGGGCCCATTGAACTCTGCCTTCAGCACTTCTGCTGCTGGTGATTGATTTTTTTTTTGTTCCCTGAATAGTTCAGCTCAATAACCCGATTATTGAGATAATCCATGTATAAAGAGGATGACCTCTCCTTATGTGAATGAGAGCTAATTTTATTTTTGTTTTAACTGCCACGATTGACGATTTTCTCCTCAGATTGCGTGACATTTCAGGAGCAGCATCTGTGAAGAATTTTAATTGGGTTGTCCAGAATACTAAAATCCCCACATGCAAGAGAGTTTCAGGATAATTAAATTTTCAGTCTAGTATCATTAGCGTGAGCTCAGGGAGATGTGGGACTTCAGAATATTAGACGAGTGCGTAATCATCTTTTTTATAAATTGCACATTTACAGTTTTACTCCTATGTTGCTGTGATGCCACCATACTATAAATGGTTTTCGTGTCTGAGTCTATCACATCCGTGTCCGTGCTGACCAGTGATCAATGATATCTGCAAAAAACATGATCTGAATGAATGTGATTTTTGATAGGAGCAGGGGGGGTTCTACTGCAGTTGTACAGGGTCTTGGTGAGACCACACCTGGAGTATTGCGTGCAGTTTTGGTCTCCAAATCTGAGGAAGGACATTATTACCATAGAGGGAGTGCAGAGAAGGTTCACCAGACTGATTCCTGGGATGTCAGGACTGTCTTATGAAGAAAGACTGGATAGACTTTGTTTTTATACTCTCTAGAATTTAGGAGATTGAGAGGGGATCTTATAGAAACTTACAAAATTCTTAAGGGGTTGGACAGGCTAGATGCCGGAAGATTGTTCCCGATGTTAGGGAAGTCCAGGACAAGGGGTTACAGCTTAAGGATAAGGGGGAAATCCTTTAAAACCGAGATGAGGAGAACTGTTTTCACACAGAGAGTGGTGAATCTCTGGAACTCTCTGCCACAGAGGGTAGTTGAAGCCAGTTCATTGGCTATATTTAAGAGGGAGTTAGATGTGGCCCTTGTGGCCAAGGGGATCTATGTTTCTATGTTTCTACACAGTGCAAAGGGTCTGTCCCACTACAGGCTACTTGGCTGTTGCCACATGGTCGCCAGGGTGTCGCCTGTATGGTCGTGAGTAGTCTCCCCAGTCGCCCAAACAGTCGTAGCATCTTTCTGGACGCTGCTGGATTTTCAACACGTTGAGAAAATTTTGGAGACAGCTGGCGACAGTGGGTTTTACACCAATAAGCGAAGGTTGACTTCCCCTGATGTAGGTGTCGCCAGGTTAACGTAGCTTGTCGCCAGGTGACATAGGTTGTCGCCGGTGCTGACTTTGTTTTTTTTTTGTTCTTAAAGTAATGATTTTATTTAAAATTTTATGTCGAAGTGGTCCAGTCGCCGTTTTTTGGCGCCTTGCTACGACCTTGACAGTTGCCGGCAGTCGTCTAAAAATAGCCTAAGTGGGACAGGCTATTAAGTTTATTTTTGCACAGAGAGTGATGCGTACCTAGAAAATGCTGCCAGTGGTGATGGGGTAGAAGTAAGTAATGGTATTTTAGAGGCTTTTCTATAGGCAGCTGGATATGCAGGGAATGAAAGGATATGGATTGCATGTGCAGGAAGGAATTACAGATACTGGTTTACACCGAATGTTGACACAGAAAGCTGGAGTAACTCTCAATATGTCAGGCAACATCTCTGGAGAAAAGGAATAGGTTACGTTTTAGGTTGAGACCCTTCTTCAGACTGACTTGAAACCACATGACGGGGAGGATTACATGCAAGCAGAGTAGATTAGTGTAACTTAGTGTCATGTTCGGCATGAACATTGTGGGCCGAAGGGCCTGTTCCTGTGCTGTACTGTTCTATGTTAGATGTACATGCGGTGTATTAATGATACCACAGAACCTGTAACAGTAGTATGTTATATATATCATTGAATTCTTCTCTGCAGAATGTCCACAGAAAGGAGGCAAGTCAATATGTGGGTTCATTTCATTGTACTGTACCTGATATTGGCACTGGGGTATTAGTTGGCTGGATGGTTACTGTGGGTTCAGAAGAGTCCAGTCTGAAGAAGGGTCTCGACCCAAAACGTTGCCTATTCCTACGCTCCATAAATACTGCCTCACCCGCTGTTTCTCCAGCATTTTTGTCTACCTTCGATTTTTCCAGCATCTGCAGTTCTTTCTTAAACAGTGTGTTCAGATGGGTGTGTAAGGTCATAAGGAATAGGAGTAGAATTAGGCCATTTGGCCCCTCTCCCTCTTAATCCCATTCTCCCTGTATCCTCTGACATCCATACTAATCAAGAATCTATCTATCTCTGCCTTAAAAATACCCACTGACTTGGCCTCCACAGCCTTCTGTGGCAAGGAATTCCATAGATTCACCAGCTTCTGATGAAATAAATTTCTCCTCATCTTCCTAAAAGAACATCCTTTAATTCTGACCCTAATTATGATCTCTAGTCCTAGACTCTCCCTCTACTGGAAACATCCTCTCCACATATACTCTATTCAAGCCTTTCACTATTCTGTACATTTCAATGAGGTCCCCACTCATTCTTCTAAACTACAGCGAGTGCATGCCTAGTGCCGATAAACGCTCATCTTAGGTTGACCTACTTATTCCTGGGATCATTCTTGTAAACACAAGAATGCAAAGCATTAATGTTGACATGGTCTTCTGACTACTGTGGGCTCCAAAATTGAGTGGTCTTGCCTCTTTGTATTTGATGCTACTTAGTCCAGGCAGCATTGCTGGTGTTATGGCGTCCTTTTGATTACACTGACTACATGGACAGGGACCTGTGGTAACCACAGTGAGACAAAAGCTGTTCCTCATGTTGCTCTGGAATATGGAGTATACAATAAACTGAGTAATACCCTGAAACACAAAGTACTGGAGTAACTCAGCGGATCAGGGAGCAACTCAGGAGAACATAGACAGGAGACATTTTGGGTTAGGACCCTCCTTCAGAGAAGATAGACATAAAATGCTGCAGTAACTCAGCGGGCCAGACAGCATCTCTGGATTGAAGGAATGGGTGATGTTTCGGGTCGAGACCCTTCTTCAGATTGAGAGGGAGACACGGAGATAAGGTATGAAAATGAGACATCAAAGTTTGAGACATCAACATGTTTTTGCACCTTGCCCTTCTTTACCCTTCTGTCTGAAGATGGGTCTTGACCCAAAAGGTAACCCATTCCTTCTATCTAGAGATGCTGCCTGAGCCACTAAGTTACTCCACCATTTTGCGTCTGCAGTTCATTGTATCCACAGTAATACTTTGAGGGTCCTACAGCTGGGAAGCGACGATTTGAGCAAATTGCTGCCTAGTTCTCTTTGTTTGAGTATCTTGGTGGTTATGAGAGGTGTGTGGGGTGGGGGGATAAGAGGGGTGGGGTGATCAGAAGAAATGCCATTTTCCTTGCTGCATACAAGCAACCACATGATGGACTTGCCGGATAATTAATTTCCACCAGTAGCCCGCTGCACTTTAGCTGCAGAGAATACGTAAGCAACCTGCCTTTGCATTTATCTTCAAACCTAGTTTCCTGGAGATATATCAAGCAAAACTAAGTCAACGTCACCTGTCCATGTTCTCCAGAAATGCTGCCCGACCCACTGAGTTATTCCAGCACCTGGTCTCCTTTTTCAAAGGTAATTCATCTGCATGTATTAGATGAGACGCTATATAAAATATTATGACATTAAGTAATAATGGGGATAATATTTTCTTAGAGGATAGAAATCGGAGCTGCAATAAGCAAGTCATTTGTTTAGATTGTCCGACTGTTAACAGTGGGATATCATTGTGGCTGAGCTTACAGCTATTCACTGCTTATGTTATTGACCTAAACGGAATATGAAACTAAAGTGTTAACGTTTGCTGGTGTTAGTGCGGGAGTGGCGATGATGCAAAGCATCAACAGTTTGATGCAGGTTAAACAATTGGGCCAGAAAGAAATGTGAAGTGTGGTGTAAGACGAGGCACTGCAGCAGAAACAGAGGTAACAAACGGTAACTGAATGCACGGATGGGGGTGTACGCTGATCTGCAAGATGCAACATAATGGTGCAACTAATTGGGAAAAATCAAGTCGGAAGGAAACATAAGTAGGGTAATGGACCTGTCCCACGGTACGAGTTAATTCCAAGAGCTCTCTCGAGTTTGCCCCGATTCGAACTCAGAGATTTACAGTAATAGCCGCTTGTCGGTACTCGGGGCTCTTGTGGACATTCTTCAACACGTTGAAAAATCTTTACAAGTCTTCCCGAGCTTACCTGCCGTTAGCGAGTCTTCCCGAGTACCTGCCGTTAGCGTTAGGAGCCGCAAAGAGACGTCCCCGAGCCCCAACGTACCCACTACGTACGTACCCTTGTGGCTAAAGGGATCAGGGGGTATGGAGAGAAGGCAGGAACAGGATACTGAGTTGGATGATCAGCCATGATCATATTGAATGGCGGCGCAGGCTCGAAGGGCCGAATGGCCTACTCCTGCACCTATTTTCTATGTTTCTATGTTTCTATGTTTCTCCGTGCTTACCACGAGTTTGATTTTTTTTAAACTCGGGAGATCTCTTGGAATGAACTTGTACCGTGGGACAAGGCCATCAGTGTCCCTGAGGTTTTCAATGGCAGAAACACTTTGGTTAGTAGTCTGGTTCACAGTCAGATGTAAAGCCAAGGTTGTGAATCTGGTGGATCCTCAGGCCTTTGAGAAGGATGAAGAAGGACTGTTGCCTGTCCCGCTGAGTTACTGTGCTGCCTGCCCCGCTGAGTTACTCCTTCTCTCCAGAGATGCTGCCTATCCCGCTGAGTTACTCCAGCATTTTGTGTCTCCCTTTGATTTAAACCAGCATCTGCAGTTGTTTCCTGCACAGAATGTACAAGAATGTTCAGTATTGGAATTGGATAGGGTGAGGAGGAGCTACAAATCCATGGACAATCTGAATAACTACCAGAGCTAAACCACTCTGGGACAAATGAGAAGAGCACAAAGACAACCTAAAATTCAAAAGGACACAAATTGTAGGGGTAAGTCAGCGGGCCAGGCAACATCTCTGAAGAACAAGGATTGGTGACGTTTTGGATCGGGACCCTTCTTCAGACTGATCACTGGAGAAGGATCCTCATAGACAATAGACAATAGGTGCAGGAGTAGGGCATTCAGCCCTTCGAGCCAGCACCACCATCCACTGTGATCATGGCTGATCATCCACAATCCGTACCCCGTTCCTGCCTTCTCACCATAACCCTTGACTATGCTATCTTTAAGTTCTATCTATCTCTCTCTTGAAAGCATCCAGATAATTAGCCTCCAGTGCATTCTGAGGCAGAGAATTCCACAAATTCACAACTCTCTAGGTGAAAAAGTTTCACCTCATCTCTGTTCTAAATGGCCAACCCCTTATTCTTAAATTGTGGCCCCTGGTTCTAGATTCCCCCAACATCGGGAACATGTTTCCTGCCTCTAGCGCGTACAATCCCTAAATGATCTTATATGTTTCAATAAGATCCCCTCTAATCCTTCTAAATTCCAGAGTATACAACCAGAGTATATCCTGACCTAAAACGTCACCTGTTTATGTTCTCCAGAGGTGCTGCCTGACAATGAGCTACTCCTGCACTTTGTGCCCTTTTGTGTCAGCCAACATTTGCAGTTCCTTGTTTCTAACCTAAAATACATTTCCCCAGAGCTCATCTGTGATGTGAGCTCAGACCTGTTGTGTAGTTCCCTTGTGAAGTTGTAGCAATGAAAAACCAACCAATGCCACACATGCATTTTAACAAGAAACAGTTAGACAAGCACATGTTTGAAGAAGGGCCTCGACCCGAAACGTCACCCATTCCATCTCTCAAGAGATGCTGCCCATCCCGCTGAGTTACTCCAGCTTTTTGTGTCTATCTTCAGTTTAAACCAGCATCTGCAGTTACTTCTTACACATGGATCGGACAGGTTTGGAGGGATATGGGCCAAACACAGGCAGGTGGGACTAGTGTAGCTGGGACATGTTTGCCCGTGTGGGCAAGTTGGGCCAACGGGCCTGTTTCCATGCTGTATCATTCTTAGGACTCTATTAAATCTTCCCTTAAAAAAAAGCCAATCAAACCTACAGAATAATCTCCAGGGATGCTGCATGTCCCACTGAGTTACTCCAGCTTTTTGTGTCTTCGGTTTAAACCAGCATCTGCAGTTCCTTCCTATACAGAATATTTGAAGCAGCTTCTACCTTAATATCATAACAGTAACTAGTAAAAAATAAAATCAATTCTAGCAATGCTGATTAAGTTAGAAATCTATAAAATGTCAAGGAGATTTATTTGAAGGCAAGATCAAATATTTTTTTCTTATTCTTATCCCACTGCGGTAAACAGCATCAGAAGTTGTGATTGCAGAATCTGCATGGTTAATGGGTAATGGGCCATGCAGCTGTGCTCTACACAGCTGGAGCCATGCATTGGTGAGGCCCTATTGTTACGAGTTTGCAGCCTGTGGCTTCATTAGTGTTGCTATGACAGCTTGATAAACTTTGTCGACAACTTAAATTGCATGGCTACTTCTTCAGATGCAGCACAAATCATTAGGAGTTCATTTCTCTGACGAAAGCGAGGAACATGATTGAATGCCTTGTCATTCATTTGGGGGGAAATTTGAGTTTAAAATGGGAGAAAACGGTTATTTTTCATTTTGTAGAAATACCATTTTACTTTAGTGTGTTCGCACAAGTTGTGGGGTATTGCTGTGGATGGTTTCATCTCCCAGTGTATTCTTTGACGCTAAAGAAGTAATGTTGACTTCATCGTAGTGGTGCAAAGTATATTTGTTACAACACAAGAATTTTGTTTTTGATCCTGAATCTTTTAAATTTATTTTTTCCCAAAGCTGCTGAAGGTGGTACAATTTTAATCCGTGACTTCCATCCCTTGATACAGGTTGAGAACTAGCTTTACTTAATAGTTCTGTCATGCCTAATGAGGCTGTCTCTGAGCACCATGATTTCCTCTCCTGATGCATTGGCCCAAGACTGCTGAGGTTTCGGTGCCCTTGGTATTGTAAGGCTCGTCTTTACAACAGATGAGACTGCAGTCACATTGTGTGAGGATGTTCATTTAACAAGGTTTGCAACCTGCTCCTCTGATGGTTTCATTCTTCTCTTTGTACCTGGGGAAAGGAATATCTCTGCATCTACCTCTAGGAGTCCCTCTGAGTCTTCATACTTCTTGTCTGCCGTGCTTCCTTTGGAGCCAAGTGGTAATTTTGAGGTAATTCTCTGTTCCGCAGAGTGCAGCCCAAAATTGTTTAGAGATATTAATATTAAACGGCCTTCAGTTAGACAACGTGAAAAATGCTGATGTCAACGTCATGCTGGGGATTGGCACTATTTATGTCACGCTGCCACAGCAAGCAAGTACTCCACTGTCAACCAGCTCAAAACCAGGTGCTACTTAAAAGCTCCTTCTGTGTTCGTGCAGTGCCTATCTCCACTCCCAGAAGATCACTTCCAAAGTTACATTTGTTTTCAGTTGCAAAGAAAATAGAGCAGTTGGAGGAACTCAACGGGCCAGGCATCATCTGTAGAGGCGCATAGACTTTTAAGATTTTCCACATATATGAGACCCATTATCTAGACATCATTTGTTCTCTGTTGGTAGACAAAAATACCGGAGAAACTCAGCGGGTGAAGCAGCATCTTTGGAGCGAAAGAATAGGTGACGTTTCGGGTCGAGACCCTTCTTCAGACTTGGTGCATTGCTCGCACATGGTATACACACTATATACAGCAGACAATAAAAACATTATTAATAAGGTGCATGAGTAAAAAGGGCTATATCCATGATAAGGGAATAAGGTTTAGTGCAAGGTAAAGCCAGCAGAGTCTGATTAAAGATGGTCCGCGGATAATCAATGAACAAGATAGTAGTTCAGCACTGCTCTCTGGTTGTGGTAGGATGATTCAGTTGCTTGATAACAGCTGGGAAGAAACTGCCCCTGAATCTGGAGGTGTGCGTTTTCACACTTCTATACCTTTTGCCCGATGGGTGAGGGGAGAAGAGGAAGTGGCCAGGGTGCGACTCGTCCTTGATTATGCTGCTGGCTTTGAAGGCCATGGCAGCATGAGGTATAAATGGAGTCAATGGAAGGGAGGTTGGTTTGTGTTTCTTTCTTAAACATTTGTTCTCTGTTGTAGCTCAAAGCAGTTTCTTAGTGGGATAAACTCTGCAGGGATGGGACTCAGGCCCTCTTAATGAACATCACACAAAACCTTCATAGTTAATGGAGGGAGCGGGCAATTTATTCCATTTGTCTTTCTACCCATTGCAAGCGGCAAAGAGACCGCATTTACCCACCGCTCGTCAAGAGTCAAGTCAAGAGTGTTTAATTGTCCAATACACCCAGACCAATGCAATGAAATTCCTTATTTAGTTTGGTCAGATTTTCAATATGATCGGAATGGAAACACGTATGCTAAGTGCATCTCTTCTCAATTATATGCATTGGTAATGAAAACTGTCTATTTGATTAATTGTTTTGCTAATGAATAATAACATGGTTTAGTATGCATCAGTTCTTGTGTAAAGTTGAAGCATTTACTGATGCAGCGGTTTGATTGAGTTGGTGGTTCCTTTCTCTGAGTAGGAGTTAAAAGTACAAGCGTAGTAATTATTTCCTACATTTTTTTTCCCTCTCCAAGAAACCATTTTCACGACATACTCCCTGCATGTTATTTTACATGTTTTAGGGATAATGTCAAGTGAAAGTGAATTCATTTGCAGGGCTGACATTTACACTGGACAAAATGAATTCTTTATTCATATTCCATGTTGCTTGTGTCTGGGGGTTGGTGGGCGTTTAATTTGACTATTGAGATGCAGAGCGGAAACAGGCCATTTGGCAAACAGAGTCTACACTAACCAGCGATCAGCACTATCCTATACACTCGGGACCATTTACAATTTTTACCAAAGCCAATTAGCCTACAGGCGTCTTTGGAGTGTGGGAGGAAACCGTAGCTCCTGGACAAAGCCACACGGTCACAAAAGGTTAGGCTCAAACCAGGTTCTCTGGCGCTGTACGGCAGCAACTCTGCCGCTGCACTACTCTGCGACCATTCGCCATGTTTTGCAACTTGAATAAAATTCATTTATGACAGCTTTTATTTTGAAAATGGCTGGAAGGACCATTTTGTCCAGGAATTCCAAGGAAGAGTGTTTTCTAGCTACATTAGTCTAAGCTCCTTTGCACCGTCTGAGATGAATGTGATTAAGTGGTGTATTTGATCTGCCTTCTGTATTGAGGAGAGCAGCGGCAGTGACGCTCCAATGGAACGCTTCATGTGTGCCTCCCACAATGCTGGGTAGCTTTCTCATGACACCACGCACCCGCTTCACTCTTCCTCCTGTTACACCTCATTCGTGTAGTTTGACAGGAATAACTGGAGCCCGCTCCTGGAATACAGTACTAGTTCACAGTCACAACTTAGAGGTGTAGAATTGGTCGCTGTAAATTGTCTTACAGTAGGCATGCGGTACAATCTTGGGGGGAGCTGATGAGATTGTGAAGAGAATTAAAATGGGATTAAGTAGGATTAGTTTTAATGGGTGGTTTTTTAGTCTGCACGGACTCGGTTGTCCTAAGGGGGCCTGTTTCCATGCTGTATCTCCCTCTCCCTCTCCCTCTCTCTCTCCCTCTCCTCTCTCCCCTCCCTCTCCCCCTCTCCCTCTCCCTCTCCCTCTCCCTCTCCCCCCCCTCTCCCTCTCCTCCCTCCCTCTCCCTCTCCCCCTCCTCCCCCTTACCTCCCCCCCCTCTCCCTCTCCCTCCCCCTCTCCCTCTCCCTCTCCCTGTCCCTCTCCCTCTCCCTCCCCTCCCCCCCTCTCCCCCCTCCCCCTCCCCCCCCCCCCCTCCCCCTCCCCCTCTCCCTCTCCCTCTCCCCCCCCCCTCTCCCTCTCCCCCCCTCCCCTCTCTCCCTCCCCTCTCCCTCTCCCTCTCCCCCTCCCTCTCCCTCCCCCTCCCTCTCCCTCTCTCTTTCTTTCCCCCTCTCCCCTCCCTCTCCCTCTCCTCTTCTCCCCTCCCCTCTCCTCTTCCCCCCCTCCTCCCCCTTTTGTGGATCAAAGATACTTTCTACTCAGCAGTTCGTATCTGGGCTAGCCAGATAGAGATATATTGTGCTTGTAGCTGGCCTGACACCTGGCCATTTAGGCCACTTTGGCCACTTTGGCTTTCAATGCCGTGAGCTGTGGGCTAAGAATTTTGTTTACAGATAGTTAATGGTAATCTTTTTAAGCATTAATTAAAATGGTAATAGTTAAATAAAACAATGCTCGCCTGATCAAGCATTTCCACTGGTTGCCTGCCAATATTTTCGGTCTACATTGATGCCAAGAGAATAACAATATAAAATATGATGAGAGCAGAGCCTTTAAACCACTTCTAATAATTGTGTTTACCAAGGCGCCACCAATCAAATGAACAGCAGCAAATGTCTTGGGATGTTCCGATTTATTGCAAAAAATATGGAAGTTTAGACCATTGCTTTCTGACTGAATTCTAAGCCGGTTGGCATGGAACTTGCTGCAAGCCTTCTTAGCACATTGCCGTGCTTCATACATTAAAGGTAACAGCTCATAGAGGGACACCTGCTGATCACCAATCATGGCCCTTTGTTTTTTTTTTGTTCTTTGGGTGGTCTGGTCATAATTTATTAATGGACAAATGCTCCCATTGGAAGTATTTACAAGTTAACATGGAATAAAGCCAAATGGAATAAAGATTAGTTTTATATCTCTCTCTCTGGGCTGCGTCTTTGTGCTTCATGTGCTTCACGGATGGAGGAGTCTTTGGGGGGGGGGGGGGGGGGGGGGGGGGGGCAGATTTAACCCAGCAGTTTGAAGAGATAACAGGGACCTGATATATTCTAACGTGCTTTTATTTTTTTTATTTTTTTTAAAGCTGCGATGAAAAATTTGCAACATTCATTCTTGTTGGGGTTTGAGTTTGTTTCTTCCATCAGCTCAGCAGATATCTTGGTTTAAAGATTAAATAGCAAACACCTTGCGCCGAGGGATTAGAATGCCCAGTGGTCTTGTCTGGATTGTCATTAGCAGGGATTAGGCTGTTGAAATCTAAAAATGCTGCTCAACATCCTTCTGTTCTTATTAATATGTTAATGATGAACTTGACGCTTTCTCTTCGCTAATGCCTGTCAGGATCAAACTAATTGTGCTGTTCAATGAAATCTGCAGGAAGCTGACTGGAACCTGTTGGAGTTTGAAGAGCTAAATTGAAAGAGTCATTCATGTGCAAGTTGCTCTCCTTCCCTGCTCTGCTTTTATTTCCCACCTCACGGCACAGAAGAATCCAAGGGGGTCATTTTCCAGGAAACACATAGCGTTTAAGTTCCTGTAATCTCCACCATAAGACCATCAGTGCCGTTGAGACTGTATGTTGCCCAAATAACTCAGTTCATAAGTCATAGGAGCAGAATTAGGCCATTTGGCCCATCCAGTCTACTCCGCCATTTGACCATGGCAGATCTATTTTCATAGAAACATGGAAACACAGAGGGTAGGTGCAGTAGGCCATTCAGCCCTTCGAGCCAGCACCATCATTCAATATGATCATGGCTGATCATCCAAAATCAGTACCCCGTTCCTGCTTTCCCCCCATATCCCTTGATTCCATCAGCCCCAAGAGCTATATCTAACTCCCTTGAATACATCCAGTGAATTAGCCTCCACTGCCTTCTGTGTCAGAATTCCACAGATTCACAACTCTCTGGGTGAAAAAGATTTTCCTCATCTCAGTCCCAAATGGCCTACTCCTTATTCTTGAACTGTGACCCCTGTTTCCCTCTTAACCCCATTCTGTTGCCTTCTTTCCGAGACCTATACCCCTATTAATCAATAACTTATCAATATCTGCTTTAGAAAATACCCAATAACAACCTCCACTCCTGTCTGTGGCAATGAATTCCACAGATTCATCTGCCTAAGGAAATTCCTCCTCATTTCCTTTCTAAAGGTATATACATTTATTCCGAGGCTGTTCCCTCTGGTCCAAGATTCTCCGACCACTGGAGATATCCTCTCCACATCCACTCTATCCAGGCCTTTCGTTATTCGGTAAGTATCCATTAGATCCCCTCTCATTCCGTATTTCCTTTTGGACTATTGCGTCTATGCAAACCCTGGTAATTTACCAACCTCCCCATTAATTTACAACTTAAATCTGTTCACCCCATCAACTGCATAGTTTCTCCCATTCATCCGCAGGGTGGCACCATGGCGTAGCAGTAGAATTGCCACCTTACAGCGTCAGAGACCCGACTACAGGTGCTGTCTGTACGGAGTTTGTACATTCTCCCTGTGACCTGCGTGGATTTTCTCTGAGATCTTTGGTTTTCTCCCGCACTCCAAAAACGTACAGATTTGTAGGTTAATTGGCTTGGGATAAGTGTAACTTGTCCCTAGTGTGTGTAGGATAGTGTTAATGTGCGGGGATCGTAGGTGGTGTGGACATGGTGGGCCGAATGGTCTGTTTCCGCACTGTATCTCTAAACTAAACAAAAAACATTAAAGACAATTTACAGTTAAACCAGCGACCCGTTGGAAATGGGCCCTTCAGCCCACCACTCCATGCTGACTATCAGATACCTACATTAATACTTTTTTTTAAGTTCTCCCCATATTCTTTCTCTCACTCACACACCAGTGCAATTTGCAGAGGTCAATTAACCTACCATCTCGCGGGTCGTTGGGATGTGGTCGGGAACCAGAGCACCTGGGGTAATTTTACAGGGACCCAGGGAGAACCTGCAAACTCCACACATGCAGACGGTGCTGGATTTTAGGACTGACGCCAGTTGCTGGACTAGTGAGACAGCGGCTTTACCAGTTGTGCCACTCCACTGCCCATGGCACATTTGATGTTGCTGCCACTAATACCCACAACGCTGCGAGTATTACGTGCTGTAGGCAATATTTCTAAGCTTAACATGACACTGTTCAGTCGGGTTGAAAGCAGAACAGTTAGGCTTTTAGTTTTGCTTTAAGATACAGTGTGGAAACTTGCCCAATGACCCACTGACTTCACACCGACCACTGATCACCCCACTCACACTATTTCTATGTTATCCCACGTTTTCATCCACTCCCTATGCATTAAGGGCAATTCACATAATTTATCTGCAAACCCACCATCTTTGGAATGTGGGAAGAAACCAAAGCACGCAGAGTAAACCCATGTAGTCACAGGGAGAACGTGCAAACTACACACGGGCAGCAACTGAGGTCAGGATTGAACCTGGGTCTTTGGCGCTGTAAGGCAGCAGCTCTACTAGCTGCCGCCACACTGTGCCACCCTCAGCCCATGTAAGATTTTGCCATGGTCTGAGCTGAGGTAGTCACCCAAGGCCTAATAGAAACGTGGATAAACCAGGAAAGGAACTTTATTCTAAACGTAGACACAAAATGCTGCAGTAACTCAGCGGGGCAGGCAGCATCTCTGGGGAGAAGGAATGGGTGACGTCACCCATTCCTTCTCTCCAGAGATGCTGTCTGCTCTGCTGAGATACTCCAGCATTTTGTGTCTTATCTTTGGTTTAAACCAGCAACTGCAGTTCTTTCCTACACATTATTCTAGAGGTGGCAGGCAGAAGGCACAAAGGATTGAAAGCACAAACCACCAGATGCAGGAGCAGTTTCTTCCTTACTGTTATTGGACTCTTGAATGGACCTCTCATATGCTGGGGGTGAAATCACGATCTTCCAATCTACCACTTGGCAGCTCCTGGCTTTTTTTTGTAATTTTCACTTTCCCTGTCGCTGTAACCCAAAACTCTGAACTCTGTTTCGTTTCTCTTTAGCGTTACCTAATATTCTTGCTCGTGTTGGGATTCAACTGGGATCAGATGCAAAACCAAGTTTCTCATTGTGTTATGTGCCGATTATAAACCAATATCAATAGCCTGAGGTTTGGTTCTAGATGTCTGCCTGTTATGGTCATAAGGAATAGGAGTAGAATTAGGCCATTCGGCCCATCAAGTCTGCTCCTCCATTCAATCATGGCTGATCTATTTCTCCCATCTCACCCCCTTCTCCTGCTTTCTCCCCATAACCCCCAACACCTGTATTAATCAAGAATGTATCTATCTCTGCCTCAAAAATATATCCACTGACTTGGCCTCCACAGCCATCTGTGGCAAAGAATTCCACAGATTCACGACCGTGAGGCCATGTTTGTGGTGTGCCATCAACAGACAGTTTGTTTTTCATGAAGCAGAATCACATAAGGTTTTCTGAATTTATTGTGTCACATCAGGGAGCAGATTGCATTCGAATGCCAGTTTTTTTTTTGACACTGCCGCATTAGTTAGGCCACATTTTGACACATTTAAGCATCTGCTTTTATAGCTCCTGCCGCTTGTGTTTGTATTGCAGCGTGCGACTTTTCTCAATGGCTTTCATCTGATGTAAATTTCTTTTTTTTTTTGTTCTGGCAGATTTTAATAAAATAAAACGTGATGTACAGCTAGCTGGAATGAAGGTTAGCCATGCAGAAAATTACAGAGCCATATCCAGGCACCGGCATAAATCTTAAGCTGCGTACAGGAATTCTCCAGCGTACTTGGCTGATGCAATATTGGTGATTAAATTGTGCTTGAATAAGTATGTGATGAGATGGAAAAAGCTTCATCTAAAATACAGATTTAACTTGGGTTGAAACCTTGGGGACCTAGGTATTAATTGGAGGCCGGTATATTGGGGACGGGTATTAATTTGCATCGAAAGACGGATGAGTGGTGCATTGCTGATGGTAAATAGGTAACATCTACTCCTGCTTTCATTATTATTGCTGGCTCTGTCAACAGTGTGTGCCCTGCATTGCTAAAAAAAAAATCCCAGATATTTTTTATATTATATTTTAATATTTTATATTACTTCTATATTAAATAGGCATTGATAGAAATCACTTTCACCACTAACTTCTATATTAAATAAGTATTGATACTAATCACTGTCAGAGATGGGTCCCAGAATTTGGAGAGCGGGTGAGTGAGACGAGAAAAGCTCTCAGTCATCCTGATCCATTCTCTCATTTTGCCAGAATGAAAGCCTCTGCTTCAAGCCCCCAGTTGACCTCCAAGAATAATCGTGCTGCTCAGGAAATATCATTTGCGACTTACCGAGAGCTTTGCGACCAAATTTAGAGCATGGAATAGCCTTCGGCCCACTGAGTCCACACTGACCATTGATCACCCATACACCATGTTCCGTGTTATCCCAATTTCACATCCTACACACTGGACAATTTACAGCAACCAATTAACCTGCAAAAGCTGCACGTCTTTGGAATGTGGGAGGAAACCGCAGCACGCAGAGAAAAACCCACGCTGTCACGGGGAGAACATACAAACTCCGCACAGACAGCACTCGTAGTCATGATCGAACGCAGGTCTCTGTTGCTGTGAGTCAGTGGCTCTACTGCTGTGCCCCTGTACCGCCCTTGGCCATGCCCTCTTTCTTAAAGTCTTTCCCCTCCTCCTTTCACACTCCTATCTGGTCCAAATCTGCACTCCCTCTCCCCTTCCAGGGGTCAATTGACTACAGGTGGTCTGCATGGTTATCCATTCAAAGTTTCCAGTTCCAGCTGTTTGTTTCCAGTTTCATCTGTCTTGCTTTCTCTGCTGCAAAGACTAAAGGAAGATATTTTAAGAAGTGTAAGTTTCATCGGTTATCTTTAAAAACAGGATGAGCTGTACAATTTGTGAGTTGAAGTGCTAAACGGTTTACTGTAGATAATAGCCTTACTTAGGAGCTGAAGTGTGTTGGTGCTAAATGAAACTGTGGCCTTGCCCTGAATCTGTCGATGTTATAGGTAGACACAAAATGCTGGAGTAACTCAGTGGGTGAGGCAGCATCTCTGGAGAGAAGGAATGGGCAACGTTTCGGGTCGAGACCGGCAGTTTTCCAGCAAAACTCTGTTAATCCCGCACACTTGGGACATTGGTTCCAGACCAGCAGATCTTTAGGACTATTGGCTGTTAATGCTCAACACTTTTTAATTATTTTCTTCTTAAAGAAACACATTTCCAGTAAACTCAATAAGTTTAAATAGAGCATGGGAATAGTCATAAAACTGTACAACTTGGGGAAATGACATTTGTCCCACCCTGTCCATTCCAACCAAATTGGCATATTGGGCTAGTCTCATTTGCCTGCATTGACCCATTGACCTCAAAACCCTTCCTCATCAATATTTCTGACCAAATGCCTTTTAAAAGTCATAATTAAATCTGCTCAGTTTAGTTTTGAGATACAGTGCGGAAACAGGCCCTTTGGCCCACTGAGTCCACGCCCACCAGTGATCCCCGAATATTAACACTATCCTACACCCACTAGGGCCAATTTTTACATTAACCAAGCCAATTAACCTACATACCTGTACATCTTTGGAGTCTATAGCTTCTTCTGGCAGCTCAGTCTAGATATGGACTACCAGCAGGTTGAAACGGTTCCTTTGAGATCCCTCTTAAACCTATCCACTCTCCCCTCTAATCAGTTTAAGGACAGAGTGGAATATGGTGCACGGTTGAGTTGGAAAGGTACACAGGTACCAGGGCCCCAGTGAGGGGGAAAGGGTGTACAGGAAATGGGGCCCCAGGGAGGCGGTGGGGGGGGATTGCAGGAATAGTGGCCCCAGACAGGGCCCCAGTGAGGGGGTGAAGAGAGTGCAGGAACTGGGGCCTCAGTGAAGGGGGTGAATGGAGTGCAGAAACTGGGGCCTCAGTGAGGGCGGGATGGGAGAGCAGGAACTGGGGCCTCAGTGAGGGGGCGTGGAACTAGGGCCGCAGTGAATAGGAGGGGAGTGCAAGAACTGGGATTCCAGTGTGGGGAAGAGTTTGCCGGAACAGTGGGCCAGTAATTGGGGGAAGGGAGCACAGGAACTGGGGCCCCAGTGATGGTGGGAAAGCGAGCACAGCAAAGATGTTTAAGCCTCGGGATTTCTGAATTGTCAGATTGTGAACGATTGTAATTTTACTGCATTCTTTCAGAAATTGTAAACGAGCTTATCATTGACTGTTCGGTATTGTTGAAAGAGTGCAAAATCTCAGATTTGAAGAGAGGTCTTTTTTTAATAAATGGAACATTATTCCTTAAGTACTTGCACCGTAACCAGTGAAGACGTGCTCTAATGGGTTGATTTGTATGACTGGATTGATTTGTGTTTCCTCACCATAATTTGCCTCCCAAATTATTTTCCAGGGGCCAGAAAATAAAATGTACCATTCCCCAAGGAGATTCCTCAGAATGTTTCCATTGGAATTGACCCTGTTGCCTTTTGTAAAAGAATAACTTATTCTCCGATGGATTTCAGGAAGATTGAGCCTTGCAGCAGTGTAGACAGCTGATTGTGTTGCACCTTAGCATTATTATTCCATGATATTATATGGTCATGCTTCTACCTCAATGTGCACAGAGCAATTATGTGTGTAACCAGCCAATGTGTTAAGGTTCTGCAAGGCTGTCATAGGGACTATTGTTAACTCAGATTGTCACGAAAGTTGACCTCATGAGGACAAACTGATTTGAATGTACTGTAATTGGAATGAGCATGACTCAGAATAAGTTCTTGAATTAATATTAGTGGAAAGTCATTAATCCAGAAGGATTAAGAATCGAGCTTATATTTAATCTCACACTATTGGAAAAAGACTCTGGCATGCATTATTTCCTCTCATAGTCAGTTCCATTGGGGCGGCACAGTGGCACGGGGGAGAGATGCTTTGTTTATTTTAGAGATACAGCGCGGAAACAGCCTTTCGGCCCACTGAGTCCGCGCCAACCTGTGATCCCCGTTCACAATCCTACACACTAGGGACAATTTCACAATTTTAACAAAGCCAATTAACCTACAAACCTGTACTTCTTTGGCGTATTCGAGGAAACCGGAGCACCCGGCGAAATACAATGCGGTCAAGGGGGGAAGGTACATACAAACTCCATACAGATAGCACCTGTAGTCATGATCGAACCTGGGTCTCTGACACTCTAAACTGCTGCCTTCCAGAACCAGAGACCTGTTTGAACCCAACTGTTGGTTCATTGTTGAACCTGGGTGCTGTCTGTACGGAGTTTGTACGTTCTCCCTGTGACCACATGCGTTTCCTCCAGGGACTCTGGTTTCCTCCCACACTCTAAAGATGTGCAGGTTGTAGGTTAATTGGGTTTGGTAAAAATCGTAAAATTGTCCCCCGTGTGGAGGATGGAGTTTGTCTATGGGGGTGATCACTGATCAGTAGAGACTCAGTGGGCCGAAGGGCCTGTTTCCATGCTGTATCACTAACATCATAGAGTCAGCAGGCAAAAAATCCCTTTGGCCCATCAGTTCTGTGTTGGCCATCACACATCCACTTTCACCAGGCCCATTTTATTCTCCCTGGATTTGCCTCTATTCCCCCACGATTCTGTCTCTCGCCTGCACATTAGGACCAATTTACAACCAACAAGCCTACCAAGCCAGATGTCTTTTGGGGTGTTAGAGGAAACTAGAGCACCCAGGGCAAAGCGATACATTTGCATGGTGAAACATGCAAACGCCACACAGCTAGCACCACAGGTCAGGATTGAAATAGGTCCCTGGATTTGTGATGCAATGGATGGACCCACGGTGCCACTGATGGCAGATTTGCTTCTGTGGCCAGCACACACAGACTCGTCTGGGTTGGGCATCATCTTTGTACACTTGGGCTGCTGAATTCAGTCACCCTTTTCCACCAGGTAAACTCAAAATGCGGGTGTAACTCAGCAGGTGAGGCAGCATCTCTGGAGAAAAGGAATGGGTGACGTTTCGGTCCCAACCCGAAACGTCACCCATTCCTTCTCTCCAGAGATGCTGCCTCACCCGCTGAATCATTCCAGCATTTTATGTCTACCTTCGATTTGAACCAGCATCTGCAGCTCTTTCTTGCACACCCTTTTCCACCATTTGCCTTGCTCCTAATGTGTTGTTTTTTACGTCCTGTGGTCAAGTCTAGTAATATCATTCTGTCTTCTTGGAGCCCTCTTCAAATTTTAGTTGTTCCCAGGGTGCTCTTGAGGCGCTGACAGCGGAGGATTTGCGCTGTAATTGAAATGCTGTCTGAAATGAAGTGATCAGTGATTGCGATTGTGATTCTACAGTCTGGGATTTGAAGAAAAAAATAAACCGCTATTAAATCGGCTATGAGTTTAGCATGGATCAATACAAGAACCTGCAATTTCAAAACTGTGTAATGGTTGGCACATCCAGACCATCTGGGGTTTCCTGATTTTATAATTCATTGGAAACGGTTGAGTTATTATTCCACGTGGATTTCAGCCCAATTACCAGTGCCAATGGAATACTGATTTGTAATCGAGTTGAAATCCACTGGAAATCTCTAATTATTTTGTATTCTGGGTGAGAACTTTAGGCTGGCAAGTTAAAACACATGGGACATCACAGCAAAGTCTGATCTGGTCTTGGCACTCCTCTTTGAGTTTGGACAGCTGGGCACATCTCTCTGTCAAGATTCACACGTGGCTAATGGCATCAAAGTGTCAGCTTTGATTTTTGCTGGAATTCTGCAATAACATTGTCAATGGAACAACATCACAACCTGGCGAAGATTAGCACTGACTCGAACAGAATACTCGAACACTGACAGAGTTAGGCTTGACACCCAAGACTATCAGAAAATGAACCTTGAAAAGAAAAGGTTTTGCTTTGCCTTCGGATATTTACATTTAACTAATACTTGTAAAAATCTCGTCCTTTGTTCTCACAGGAAATAAACTCCATTCATCTCTCACCTTTCCTCTTTTGCTTCTGGTTTGGAATTCTCTCATTGCCTCTATGTTTGAACTGGTTGCTTTGTTCTGTGTTGGCTTGGCACTCCTGTTCAAGCATCTGCCTCCACATGTTGCCTCCAGTCAATGATTCTGGCAAATTATACCATCGTATTCAAATATATTTCATCTCAGTGGACAAACAAATGGATTTGCCTGTGGAACACTTAAAGGTACAACATATCAGTTGAGCAATAGTTGTTGACATCAGCACTGGACATCCCTTGGTATTGACAATCCACATTCATGTTTATAAATGTTTGCATATGTCCACATGTTATTTTCTTTTTATGGGGCATTTGGTTGTATCTTTTACCAAGATATTTTAGTTTCGAGATACAGTGTGGAAACAAGCCCTTCAGCCCAGCGAGCCCGTGCCGACCAGCGATCACCCATACACTGGTTCTATCTTACACACTGGGGACAATTTACAGAAGCCAATGAACCTACAAACCTGCTCGTCTTTGGAATGTGGAAGGAAATCTGAGCTCCCGGAGAAAACCCATGCGGTCACGGGGAGAGCGTGCAAACTCCATACAGACAGTGACAGTAGATTTGATTAAACTTTGGATACTGGGCGCTGTAAGGCAACAGCTCTACGGCTGCGCCATTCTGCAGCCCACAATGTGGGAGGAATCCAGTGTGCCTGGAGAAAACCCACAACGTCACTGGGAGAAGATATAAAACCTCAGCATGGACAGCACCCATAGTTGGGATCGATTCAGGTGTCTGGCCATGTGAGGCAGTAGCTCCACCGTTGCACCATTGTACTGCATATTATTTAGCATTGTTGATTCAGGGTGATGGGGATATGGAACCTGCCAGAGGAGGTAGTTGAGGCAGGGACTATCCCAATGTTTAAGAAACACTTAGACAGGTACATGGATAGAACAGGTTTGGAGGTATATGAGCCAAATACGGGCAGGTGGGACAAGTGTAGATGGGACATGTTGGCCGGTGTGGGCAAGTTGGGCTGAAGGGCCTGTTTCAATGCTGTATCACTCTATGATTCTATTACTCTATCTGGCACCAAGCCAACTCGCATTCCACCTCCAGGTTTTAGACGATGGGGAAGAACGTGATTTCAGTGATGAAAGCTCATTGATCTGTAATATTTAACTCCTGGTTCTCTCCACGCATCCTGTAAATCTTTTGTGTTTTTCCCTCTACTCGTTCAAATATATCATTAAAAGTATATTTGCATGATAGTCAAGAAAAACACCAGCAAGGTAACATTTGACCTTGTTTTGCAGTTAATGAAAAGTGGTATTGAAAGGGTTTGGAAGGAGGCTTGGCAATTAAATGTGCATTTATTTCCAATATACTACATTTACTAGCTGGACAAGTTATCTGATATGCTAGACCTGGAATGAAGGCCTTTTTATCATTTGCATCCTTTGAGACTTCTACGCGTGTGGATGGTAGTTGATGGCGTAAAGAGTAGTAATAAATTAAACTGTGATGGTATAATTGTGCCTTCTCATCATTTTGAGACCTCAGGGATTTTAGCAATCTAATGGGTTTTACATTTGCATTAATTGTCATTCTAAACCTTCGTTATCTATACTCGATGCCACTGAGGACTGAGTCAAAATATGTAAAGATATTGCCATATCAGTTTTATATTTCAGGTGGCCTAATGGTATTCTTACTCCCCCTCAAATTAACTCAAAACATCTTCAGTAGAAATAAAACTTGAGATCTAGATGAGTTTTGGAACGTAGAAAACTGCAGAAGATAGACTCAAAATGCTGAGCAACACCAAGGGTCAGGCAGACCATCATGGGAGAAAAATAATAGGTCACATTTCTAGTCGGATTCCCTCCAATTTGCATGTGGCCTCACTCTAACAGTGGAGGAGGCCCTGGACAGAAAGACTTGGGCCGAGTATTGTCCCAGTTGCGCGCATGGCGAGAGTGTCCCTGTAAGCCGTGCGGGCCCGACTCGCCCGCTGGACAATCACGCCGCTGATCGGAAAACACCCCGGTAGGCCCAACTCGCCCGACACGCATCCCAGGGGACTGCGGAGAAGCCGGGCGGCGATGCCTGTCTGAGCTGAAGGAGCCTCAGCGGCTGCGGCGATGGGAGCCTCGGCGGTGGCGGCGGGAGCCTCGAGGTAGGCCGTGGTGGTGCCTCGGCAACAGCGGGAAACTCAGTGGTGGGGCCTCGCGATCGACCCACGATCAATGGTCGATGTGCATGAGGGGGGAAGGGAAGACAATGGGGACACGGCGAGGGGGGGACCGACGTGTGGGATGGTGGGAGAACAAAAGGGGACCTGGTGTGGGGGCGCGGTATTCAAGTTTAGAATCCTCTGTCCAGGGGATAAGTCTGTGTTCGTTCATTCATGCCGGTGAAGGCGCCGTGCAAACGGCAGCCAGACAACAGTCACCTGTCTTTTTCTTTTTCTTTTCACTTTTAATTTAATTCTAATTTTAAAAAGTGTACCCTATTGTGTGTTAGGACTGTTGGCAGACCATTTACCCTCTGGGGATGAATAAAGTTCTATTGCATCGTATCGTATCTCTACTTTCAGTCTGAAGAAGGGTTCTGACCCAACCCGCATCCAGAGATACTGCCTGACCTGCTGTGTTATTCCAGCATTTTGTGTCTATCTTCAGTCTATCTTCAGTATAAACCAGCATCTGCAGTTTATCTGCAGTTAACGTCTCCCATTCATCGAAAGAAAGAAACATAGATGCGGGAGTAGGCCATTCGGCCCTACGAGCCAGCACCACCATTCAATATGATCATGGCTGATCATCCAAAATCTACTCCGTTCCTGCTTTCTCCCGATATCCTTTGATTCCGTTCGCCCAAAGAGCTAACTCTAACTATCTCTTGAAAACATCCATTGAATTGGCCTCCACTGCCTTCTGTGGCAGATAATTCCACAGATTCACAATTCTCTGGGTGAAAATGTTTTTCCTCATCTCAGTCCTAAATGGCCGACCCCTTATTCTTAAACTGTGACCCCTGGTTCTAGACTCCCCCAACATCGGGATCAGTTTTCCTGCATCTAACCTGTCCAATCCCTTAAGAATTTAAATGTTTATGTATGATCCCCTCTCATCCATCTGAATTCCAATGAATACAAGCCCAGTTGACCCATTCTTTCATAGTATGTCAGTCCCTGGGAATTAACCTGGTGAACCTATGCTGCACTCCCTCAATAGCAATAGCATTTCTTCAGAGATGCTACCTGAGTCCATTCAGTCACCGCAATGCAAGCAGCAGGTTTCTCGTCCTTGCCTCACAAGAGGAAGAATTTGGAAAGAAGATTCACAGGAAGAACCTTAAACGTGGCTCTGGAAGGCATGTCAACAAAAGGGGGGTCAACGTACAGTGGAAATTTCAAACAACTGGAAAACTGAAGGAGAGCGAGTGATGCAAGAACAGACGAAAAGTGCGTGGAGCGGTGCCGGTGGGGCGCTGCAAATGGACGACTTATTGTATTGGCAGGGTGAAGGAACTATCAATAGCCACATAGTGAGATGAATCAATGACTTCCTGTGTTGCCAGAATGAGATTTTATTCAAGTAAAACTGACGTGCGTACAGTTGTTGAACTGTTCAAAAGAATACAGCTATTTAAAAAAATATATGAAGTGAAATGCACAAAGGCAGCAGTTTACGATAGTGAATGCAGAATGTCCAATAAGCTCACTGGAACTCAATGGGTCTGTTAGGCCATCAGATGATCTTCCAAGTGATATCACAGTCAGTTTGTCACGAATGTCCATTCACAGCCAAGCAAAGTTGATAACCCCAATGATATACTTGCATCTGTATGATTAGTTTTCTTTACAATATGATACGATACGATATTCAATCCCCAGAGGGAAATTGGTCTGCCGACAGTCACAACACACAAGGTACACAAAAACTTGAAATTAAAAGTGAAAACAAAAGGCTAAAGACAAGCGAGTGTCGTCTGGCTGCCGTGTGGACAGCTCCTTCACCGGAATGAAAAAACAAACAAAGAAACACAGACTTAAGGGCCTGTCCCACGAGCATGTGACTCCATGCGGCAAGGGCCTAAAGGGCCGGTCCCACCAGCATGCGCCTGCATGCGGCAAGCGCAAACTAACGTGGTCGCTTGAGCCGTACGGCCTCGCGGGGCCGGTCCCACTTCAATCGCCTGGAGCCGTATGGAGTTGTGTGGAGCTGGTCCCGACATCGCGCGGGGCTCAGAAAAACTGATTGTTTAAATATTCCGTGCGGCAATGGCCTGCCGGCCCGCTGCTGCCTCAACGCCATGTCACTCACTCGACCTCCGCGCGGCTCCCGCTTCTGGTTTGGTCGCGCTTGCCGCATGCAGGCGCATGCTGGTGGGACTGGCCCTTTAGGTTGTGCTTGCCCCATGCAGGTCGCATGCTCATGGGACAGGCCCTTTATCCCCTGGGCAGAAGATTCTAAACTTCAGTTTATCCTGGAGTTATAGCACGAGTACTTTGTGTTTTCATTGTAATTTAGATAGCGTGGTAGATTAGCAAGCTTGATACCTATCAGAGTTGTTTGCAATCCAAAATGGATTCCTCAACATTCAACCCACATGCCCATTTTGCCACAAATGCCAGCAATCTCAAAAGTTGTATTTATTTGCTGGTCCTTGGAATTGCCATGACTCAAGAGAGTCAAGAGTGTTTTATTGTCAGATGTCCCAGATAGAACAATGAAATTCTTACTTGCAGCAGCACGACAGAATAAGTAAACATAGTACACCATAAACACCCTGGTCAGGTCGAATAGATTTTCCAATCTGTACCTGGATTTGGACCATTGTGTTTTTGTTTCCTTTCCATTCTCAGTGGCCACTACTCTGAAGAGTAGCTTCTAGCGATTAGTGCTTAAATGAGAGGTTTTTAAATGCTCTGAATATAAACCTCCTGATGGGAATGCAACCTTGACCCTTATGTCAGCTAATTCAACGTTTAAGTGCCATACAATCCTTTCAGTGAAAACCTCTGTGTGATTTGTTAGATTTGTTTTCAACTGACGACATTATCTTCAGAAGCACATTAGTACTCAGCTTTTGCTAAAACAGGTTTGGAGGGATGTGGAACAAATGTGGAACAAAAGGTGGGAATAATGTAGCTGGGACATGTTGGCCGGTGTAGGCAAGCTGGGTCTAAGGGCCTGTTTCCATGTTCACTCTATGACTCTAGTCAACATCTGCCATACAGACAACACCCAAGCGAGCATGTGGCGACAGCCTAGTTGCCTGTAGTCGCCTAAAAATCGCCTATGTGGGACAGGGGCATGAGGCCCCAGGCTTGATGTTTTCACAGTGCCAGAGCACCAGTTTCGAACCTGACAACAGGTGCTGTCTGTGTGGACTTTGCACGTTGCACATGGATAGACAATATTTCGGATTTGGGCCCTTCTTCAGACTGATCCGCCTATCACTTGCCAGATACCCGCCTCACCTGTATCCACCTATTATGTACCAGATTTTGTACCGCCTTCACCTCTCTTCCAGCTTTCTCTCCTCCGCTACAAACAATCTGAAGAAGGGTCCCAACCCAAAACATCGCCTATCCCTGTGTTCCAGAGATGCTATTTGGACCTGAGTTACTCCAGCACCTTTGTGTCCTTTTTGCAGCCCAGTATTTGCAATTCCTGGTGCCTCTATAGTTTTAGCTGCATGATTCTGAGGAATATTATTTGTGTGCAGACTTTCTATTGTGGGTTTCTGTTGGCTGTGATATAGACTTGAAGAGAAAAAATTGCAATTTAATCATGCTGAGGTGCTTTACGGTCAGTGAGGTCCTGATGAATTGTAATCTCAGTCGGTGTTGATGTATAAATGAGTAGTTGTATGTTTTTACTATGTTTTCCATCTTTATGTTGCTTCCATTGGAGGTGCCTGCATCTTAGTTGGTGATGAATGAGGTGTGGGGTGGCATTGAATGGCAGAGCCTTATTCTGCCGGCCTGTAACAACTTGTAACCTGTTTGTTGCTTCCATGGGTGGTGAATCTGTGGATTTCTCTGCCATAGAAGGCTGCGGAGGCCATGTCAATGGCTATTTTTTAAAGCAGAGATAGATAGATTCTTGATTAGTACGGGTGTCAGGGGTTACAGGGAGAAGGCAGGAGAATGGGATTGAGAGGGAAAGATTGAATGGAGGAGTAGACTTGATGAGGCGAATGGCCAAATTCCGCTCCTATCACGTATGAACCTATGACCCCACAATAAGAGTGGATGGGTCCTCAGCAACAGGTCATGATTGACCAATTTAAAAATGGATTGTCCCCAATCAACAGTTGATGTTTGACCTTTAGTCTGAAGAAGGGTCTCGACCTGAGGTCAGGATCGAACCTGGGTATCTGGCGATGTGAGTCAGCGGCTCTACTAGCTGCTACACTGTGCCACCCTAAGCCCATGTAAGTTTTTTCCGTAGTCTGAACTGAGGTTGTCATCCAAGGCCTAATAGAAACGTGGATAAACCGGGAAAGGAATTTTATTCTAGAGGTAGACACAAAATGTTGGAGTAACTCAGCGGGATAGGCAGCATCTCTGGGGAGAAGGAGTGGGTGACGTTTTGGGTCGAGAAATGTCCCCTATTCCTTCTCTCCAGAGATGCTGCCTGTCCCGCTGAGTTACTCCAGCATTTTGTGTCTATCGAACAGTTGATGTTTTACCTTTTTCAATGGTCGTGGACATTAAAGTTAATGGATCCAGCTGAACAAATCTATTTTGGAATGGGAGCCGTACGTAGCTGGTGTTGAACCAGTGACTTCACAGCTTCTACATTGCAACTGCAGCTGATTTTGTGGGATGCATTTCCGAGGAATGCTGAGAAGAAGCGAGCCAGCTTGTGTGAGCTGCGATTAGTATCTTCCCCCTTCAAAATGAATCGTAGTGAAGTGGAGAACAGCATCAGTGAACTGCTGAATTCATTACTGTTTGTCGTGTGAGGTTTTATGCTTGGCTCCTGCCACAGTTGATTGCTTGGTAATAGGTGGGGGTAGCACGTAGTGAATGCATGCCATCAGTCGTTTGAAGTGTTTGGTTTTACTGGGGCCTTTAAAAGAATCCGGCTGAGTAGAGCGGAAATAAACGATGGTGTCACATTGATAAGAGCAGAAAACTCCGCTGGAATCGAGTAGGCGTTCATTTTGAACGCACAGCTTTGAACGGTGCCAGTGCTGATATTGACCTATGTGGGAAACCAACTTTAGATGAACGAGCATAGCATGTACACACTTAAGCTATTTGACACCCTTCTGTGTATGTTTCATCTTTTACAGAATACCGTGTGGACTTTCAGGGTGTGGCTTCATTTTGAAGAAAAGGTCTCTGATTAGAACTTAGGTAGAAGCAGGCATTTTGCTCTGTTGTGACTGCAAACAAATCTGAGATGATTACAAAAATGAGTTCAAATGGAGAAAAAATGTTTCATAGTATATTTATTAGAGGGCGGCGTGATGGCGCAGAAGTTGAGTTGCTGCCTTGCAGTGCCAGAGACCTGGATTAGATCCTGACCACGGGTGTTGCCTCTTCGGAGTTTTAAATTCTCCCTGTGACTGCGTGGGCTTTCCCCAGGTGCTCCGGTTTCCTCCCACATTCCAAAGACATGTATATTTATGGGTTTGTTGGCTTTGGTAAAGATTGTAAATTGTCACTAGTGTGTAGGATGGTGCTAGTGTACGGGGTGATCGCTAGTCGGCGCGTACTCGATGGGCCGAAGGGCCTGTTTCCTCGCTGTATCTCTAAAGTGTCTATGGCTTAACAAAATATAATTGTAAGTAAATAAGTGTGCAGAATGTTGTCAATATTTCCTTCAAGATTTCAGGCATTTACTGGGTCAGGTAATGTTGGGATGAAGTAAAACGCTAGCCCAAGAAGTGGAACTCAAATTGTATAACTGAGATTATCAATCTAATTTAGTAACTCGGATGAATGAAATTTGAAACTCTTTTCAAATTGAGATTTTTGTCAAGTTATTACTGCATTTCAATCACTCTTGGAATCCTTAATATGACTGATTCTACAAACAACGGCAAATGGGATTGGTTTTAAGAGGAGCACCTCAGTTGGCACGGACGAGTTGGGTACAAGGTCTGTGCTCTCTGCAGTAGTGAGTGAAGCTTGCATAAAACAACTATCATCCTCCCCTGAATCTCAGCCTTGGGAAATAATGTAACTCTCTTTGTTGTAATGCTAAATAGTTGGACACTTATGAATCCATTAATGCTATTGACAAAACACGTAAACCCAATCTTCATTTACTTATTACTTCATGGGAGGTTCACTGACATTTATTGTCCATCCCCCATTGCTTCTGAAATAAGGAAGCAGTTAAGAGACAAATACATTGATGAGTCTGGAGTTATGTGTGGTCCAGGCTGGACAATTTTTTCCACTGCCGAATATTAGTGCACTGGGTGGATATCGAAGAAAAAATGATAGTTTCATTGTTGCCCAGATGAGCATTTTATTCTTAAATTCATAAATTCCACAGTCATATTGAATTGAATTGAATAATTGAATCCATTTTATTAGCCAAGTATGTATACATAGAAGGAATTGGCCTTGGTGCTTTGTTCGCAAGTAACAACACAATATACTGTAGACTATTAGAAATAAAACATTATAATTTAAACATGTGAAGAATGAAATAAAATACCAGAGCAAAAGGAGGCTACAGACTTTTGGCTGTTGAGTGGAGCTACTGCTCGTGGAGAAAAGCTGTTTTTATGTCTGGCTGTGGCAGCTTTGACAGTCCGGAGTGGCCTTCCAGAGCGAAGTGCTTCAAAGAGATTTTTGCCAGGGTGAGAAGGTTTCAGAGATGATCTTACCCGCTCGCTTCCTGGCCTTTGCTGCGTACAGTTCATCAATGAGGGGAAGGTTGCAGCCAACAACCTTCTCGGCTGATCGAACGTTGCGCTGCAACCTCCAGATGTCGTGCTTTGTGGCTGATCCAAACCAGACCATGATGGAGAAGCTGAGGACAGATTATGATGGCCGTATAGAATTGGACCATCATTGCCTGTGGCAGATTACTTGAATTTGGATTGTTCTGTTTGAACTTGCCCAGTGGATATATCTCTTTAAATTACCATCTATTTCTCTCGTTTTCCTTTCCTCTGATTCTCAGTTTGAAGAAGGGTCTCAACCTGAAGGGTTACCTATTCCTTTTCTCTAGAGATGCTGTCTGACCCGCTGAGTTACTCCAGCTTTTTGTGTCCATCTTCAGAGAATTTATATATTTTGTTTATCAAGATTGAATTGTGTAATGTGCACAAATAGGGGTGTGCCTCGACCCAATTTCTAGGTGCTTGTCTGTTGTGTTGATGACCAAATCACATGACCATGTCTGCGTGCAGTTTGGCAGGTTATGGATGTAATTGTCCCATATCTCAACTGTACAGACTGCAAATATACAAGAGCCTTTCTTATATCTGAGGTTAAGATAATTTTTATTATCTCAAAAGGATGGTTTGTACTCTGCCTGTCAGGGTATATGTAGCTGAGTCAGTGTGTAAAGTCTATTCAAATAACATTGGCCATTATTTGGGCGGCCCCACTTACTCACGCACCTCTGTCACTCCACCTCTGAGCTGCTTTAGTAAAGGTGCTATGCAAATGCACCACCGTGATTAAGTGCGGCCTGGCTTTATATAAATAAAAGTTTGCAAGTGAAGGTTTGCGGCCAAGACATGTCTCGACGCAAAACGTCACCCATTCCTTCTCTCGGGAGATGCTGCCTGTCCCGCTGAGTTACTCCAGCATATTGTGTCTATCTTCGATTTAAACCAGCATCTGCAGTTCTTTCCTACATATGCGTTTTCAAGCAATGGCTGAAGCAAAGCTTGAGTGATTTTACTTTTCCTCTCCATTTTTCTAGATAGAAATCCAAGGGCAGTTAATTGCGCATGACCAAGATAATTAGTTTTAATGCTTTTTTTTTTCAGCAAAATTAGATACACAATGCAGTGGCATTTCTTGTGCAGCTCCTTCCCCTTTCTGAAGTGGATGGGAACAGCGATCAAAGGTCTGAAATGACTTCCAAGATCTGCTGCCTAAATCTTCCTGAGGACGGTACTATAGGGAGGCTTTCACTCTTAGCTTCATAGCCATCAGTTTCAAGAAGTGGAGGCGGCAAAATTGGAGCTTGAAATTATTTCCAAAGATTTTTAATTGGACATATTTTATTATTAGCAATAACTAGTTAAAATTGTGGGTGTTCCATTCGTACACTGAAGCAGCCAATTCTTACATTAACTGACGCTTACAAAGGAAAGATTGAACAGTATAATTTGGGTAGTTAGCAGCGCTATGTTACTGTGTTTTTATTGACTCATTGTTGGGTCATGTGAGTTGCTACCTTTTTCGATGTTGAGTGGGAAGGAATAAGTTGATGAAACAGAAGGCAAAACAACCAGGCAGCATGGATGTAAAGGAATTGATTTAACTGTGCTAGGAATCAAAGCAGCCAACAGGAGTGAGCCTCGAGATGGATTCGAAGGTAATGTGAGTGTAATTGTGATAACAATTTTTTTGGATAGAGGCAAAGGGGATTTCATTGAAAGCGTTCAACAGGGAATCCGAGAACATGGTAAAAGAAATGGGCAAATAGACTAACTGCAATTGCAAGCGAGAAATTGATCATAGTTAGAAGAAGGACCTGAGCTATTCCTTCAGTGTTTTTTATGCTGCTGACTATTGATACTGACACGATAAGAATAATTAAACTCCTGCCTTCATTTTTCTTTGCTGGCTGCTTGGGAATGGCGATATTTTGTCCTTTCTCTGTTCTGACGCAGGGTCTAGATCTGAAACATGGACTTGTGCCTTGCTTCTTCTCTGGTTTTATGAATTGTGAACAGTCTAAATTAGGCCAATGTGGAAACACCATTTTCTTCCACGGATGGTGCAGGAGGTGACATGTTTGTGAGGCTTTGGGCTCCTTCTGCTAACTATTCAAAATGCTTCCAATATCTGCTTGCTTAAGAGTAGCACAGTTGTGCAGCAGTAGAGTTGCTGCCTTACTGAGCTGGGGATCCGGGTTCGATCCCGACTACAGGTGCTGTCTGTACGGAGTTTGCATGTTCTTTGTGACCGGGTGTTCCGGTTTCATCCCTCATTCCAAAGACGTACAGGTTTGTAGATGAATAGGTTTCTGTAAATTGTCCCTTGTGCGTAGGATAGTACTAGTATGAGCCGGTGATTGGTAGTCAGCATAGGCAGTAGGCCAAAGGGCCTGATTCCATGCTGTATCTCAAAACTAAACCAAACCAAGCATGAACAAGGTTCTCAATCCCAACCCAAATGGTCTTCAGCAATTTGAATGGTCATGGGCAAGTGAGTCCCGGTTGTCACTGCAACATTGTTTAATGCGGTATTGAACCTTGCATGCATCTTTTGCTCTGTTGCTCCAATCCGCTTTCTCTTCTGGCACAATCACCAAAACGCTCCAGGGATTTCTGCATTTAATTTTGTTTGTTCTTGGAGCCAGTTTTTCATTAGATTTTGTGAGATACTGTGTAGTGGAACTCTGCGTACATATCATTTCTTCAACCCCTGAAAGTATTGCAGTTGGTTTGCTATGTCCAAAATCGTGCTCGTATGCGTTTCACCACTGTTGCTATTAACAACAAGAGGGCAAGGGTATAAAGGTGTAGAAATTTTAAAGGCGATCTGAGCAGAGAGTCTTTATTTTAAGAGAGGCGGTTATATCTGACAAACGCTGCCAAAAGTGGTATAATTGGATACAATGCAAAGGTGTAAGATGAGACGTAGAGATTTTAAAGGGGATCTGAGTGAAAAGTTTGTGTTTTAGAGTTTAGTTTAGTTTAGTGATACAGTGCAGAAACAGGCGCTTCGTTCCACCGGGTCCGTGCCGACCAGCGGTCCCCGTACACTAGTGCTATCCTACACACTGGGGACTATTTAGAATTTTTTACTGAAGCCAATTAACCTACAAACCTGGATGTCTTTCGGATGTGAGCAGAAAACCGGAGGACCCGGAGAAAACACACAGGGTCAGGGGGAAAATGTACAAACTCCATATTTAATGCACTCATGGTCAGGATTGAACCCAGGTCTCTGGCTCCGCAAGGCAGCAACTCTACCTCTGTGCCACTGTGCCACCTTGGAGAGGAGTTTATATTTGGCGTGTGCTGCCAAAACAAAGAGTAGAATTGGATACCATTACAATATTAAGAGGCATTTAGACTGACACTTAGATGCAGGGCAGAGAAGGATACAGTCTGAATGCAGGCAAATGGGATTAGGGCAAAAATATTGTCATGGATGTGGTGGACCGAAGAGCTTGTTTCTGTGTGGAGTAGGTCTGTGACTCTGATGAGATATGTTCTGGTTTTCTCAGTGTTAACGCTGGTTAATATTGGAGAGGGGAATAGTTTGGGTTTTCAAATATTTCTGCAAAATAATCAACGTGCTGATTTAAAATATCTAGTTTTGAAATGTATTTGCCGGAAGTGGGCAGTACAGGGTGGTGCAGCTGGTAGAGCTGCTGTTTCACAGCCCCAGTGACTTGGCTTCAATACTGACCTCGGATGCGGTGGAGTTTGCACGTTCTTCCTGTGACCATGTGTCCATGTGCTCCAATTTCCTCCCAGTTCCCAAAGACGTGCAGGTTGGTAGGTTATTTGGCCCCCTGAAAATTGCCCCTAGTGTGTATGGAGTGGATGAGAAAGTGGAATAACATAGAACTAGTGTGAACAGGTGATCAATGGTTAGCATGGACTCGGTGGGCCGAAGGGCCTGTTTCCATGCTGTATCTCTAAACTAATCCTCAACTGAAAGTTAAATCCAGGCTGTGGTTTAATGTAAAAGCATTGCAGTTATCTGAGAGATAATCGGGTTTAATTTTGGCGATGATGATTGTGAACTTGTTAAAGCTGTTTCAGAGATACTGTTATTAGATTTATTCATCGACATTCTGGTGTGCTCATTGCAGATTTGTCTTCTGCTGGTTATAGTCCTTCAACAAAGGGCAACCGGAAGTGTTGGGAAATGCAAAACGCTTTATTCAATTTATTTAAGCGCGATTGTACTGTGAGGGCTTGTGGTCGCCAGAATTGTAAGTGAGGATTTTGCAATCCAGTCACTTACTCATCATGGGCATTGTACCCCGGACTAACCAGTGCACCCATGTGAAAATACAGACCTTTGAAATCTAATCCTTTAAAGGTTGAAAAGGCCAACAGTGATAGAGTGCCAGTGATCTACAGACGGCCTCTTGCTTTGTTGCAATGGGTAGTGGGGAATCCAACTGCTATTCAGCTTAAAGTAGTGAAAACTCACTTGTCTTTGTATTATCCCTCTCCTTTTGAACGGGGTTTTTTTCCCCCTCAATTTTACTTGCCTTCGCATTCTCTTCAAAGGAGGATCTAAGCGGGAAAGGATCTTAACGGACTGCATCTGGTGCTTTGTAAACTAATTTAAGCCCGCTGACTCAGTCAGGCTAAATGCGGTGCACAGATCAGAATGTTCCTTGCTCAATTTCCAACTTCGTTGGGTGAGCCGGCTGGGGTGGGATGAGGTTTCCTGTTTTTCGGTGACAGCAGAAACCAGTTGAGATCCTGGAGACCTGCAAAAAAAAAAAACAAGCGCGCGAAAGTTGGCTGAGTGCAAATCTGCCCGTGTCTGTCACATCCCCTGTGTTAAATATCTTGCTGAGACACTTTCTGCTCTGCAAGAAAAAAACACAGATTGTTGCTAGCACCCAGTACACATTAGCATTCCCTGGAACAAGTGGAGTTGAGAAACAAGCACACGTGATCCTTTGATGTGAGCAAAACTATACATGTATTCCTTTGGTTTGCATTAGGGTTTTCAATGGTTGGCAATAACTGTTCCTAGGAGGGTTGTACAACCAAGTAAACATTTCCAATTGATTCCAAACAAAAGCAATCATCTATGTCGGAAGAAACTGCAGATGCTGGTTTAAAGCGAATAGACACAAAAAGCTGGAATAACTCAGCGGGATAGGCAGCATCTCTGGATAGAAGGAATGGGTGACGTCTTCAGCTCAGTCTGACAAAGGGTCTCGACCCGAAATGTCACCCATTCCTTCTCTCCAGAGATGCTGCCCGTGTTTTCTTTTATTTCTAATATCCTTTGTTATTCCAAACTCTGGCCCTGTTCTAAATTCCCTCACAAGGGAAAACAACCATCTGAACCTTGCATCTTTCAAAAAAGATAATCTTCTATGCCCCAAAGATTACGATCTAACTTTGCCTCATAATTTCATTCCTACATCCAGGAATCATCCCGGTGAACTTCCGCTGAATTGTCTCCAGGCAAGCCCTGTCACATTATTAAATCTGAAAGTGCCGGGAGCACTCAGCAGGTCAGTCGGCATCTGTGGAGAGTGAATTAATTAACATTTAGATCCTGGATCATTCGTCAAAACACTAAAATGCCTAAGTTGCTGACTATTTTCAGCCATTTTTATTAGTTTTGTTTTACTTATTGCTCTGATTTGCAGAGCCTAAAGTGATCTCACCGATGCCCTGTAGAGTTTCAGCAACCTTGATGCTTCCTATTTCATCTCACAATGCCTCTTCGAGGTACACTAATGGATCTCAAAGGTATACTGCCACTGATATGCACTACAGCTGCAATTTACTCACGCTGTGTACCTTTTTCATGCCAGTGAAGTTTGATACAAATTTTGGCATGCAAACTGTGGCCTTTTATGTGGATATATTTGCCCAATTACTCTTTTGATAGAATAACCTAAGGTCGTAGTTTTCCTCCAGAACTGCATGTACATTAACATGGGTTGTTTGTACGGTTGGCGGTAAGGCAGGGTGGAAGAGGGTCTTTGATTTCATTTATTCCGCAGTGCGAACAGAAAACAAAATGCACGTTCAAAAATTGCACCGTTTCCGGCGGAATATTAAAAACTTGCCTCCAATAAATGTGTTAATTCTACAAATGAAAATAGATATCTTGTGTCTCAATGCTGCATTTTCCTTTGTGGCCTTTTTTTAAAAATCTGTAGTTGCTTTTGAAGTGACAATATTAAGTGTAAATGGAACGCCGGATCTGTGTTGAAGCTATGTCTATCAGCTGTTGGTGTTGGGAGTCTCATGAGAAAAGAATAGTGCTTTTTCAGCTTGACTTTTCAATTAAGTTATAGTCCATATTTTTTTTAATGTTCCCTGTAAATATCCTCCTTAAACCATACACAAAATGGAAGGTCTACTTTTATTTATTTATGATCCATTGCTTTGAAAACTGCAGCTAAAGTAGATAATACGTTCAGGAGCAGCGGGGGTCGTTTATACGCTCATGTGTCTAATTCACTGACCCACTCAAATTCACTGCTCCCTGCTTTGATTTTCCTCAGAGCTGTTGAAATGACCAGCTAGCTGTGAAGAAAGTACAGAATCTGGGGGAAAAGCCCACAGGAACAAATGGGAAGTGTGATGGGTGGAGATTAGCGGTGAATTTCAGGTGAATCTCCATCTGTCTTGTCACGAACACCATATGTCTTGCATTGTCGCCCTTCTGAACTGTAATTAGCAAGATTACCCCACCCTACTCAACTACATCTCTCCATTTTTCCAACCACATCCCCCCCCCCTCCCCTTCTCCTCCTTCCCCCTCCACCACTTTCAACTGTGATGACAGATTTATGAATTACCTTCAGTCAGAAGCAGGAGAATGGACAGAACGGTGTATTCTTCAGACTGATGTTAGTACAGTACGTTAGTTACTGTCTAGTTAGATGGATGGTAATTACTTTAGTTACCGAAGCAAACTACAGTAAATGTTTTGGGTCGGGTAAAACCCATACTAAATACCCATACCCTTAGGGCAGCATGGTAATGCAGCGGCAGTGTTGCAGCGAACGCAGTGCTGGAGACCCGGGTTCGATCCCGACTACGGGTGCTTGTCTGTACGCAGTTTGTACGTTCTTCCTGTGACCCGCGTGGGGTTTTCTCCGAGATCTTCGTTTTCCACCCACACTCCAAAGACGTACAAGTTTGTAGGTTACTTGGCTTGGTAAATGTAAAAATTGTCCCTAGTGGGTGTAGGATAGTGTCAATGTGCGGGGATCGCTGGTCGGCGCGGACCCGGTGGGTCGAAGGGCCTGTTTCCGCGCTGTATTTCTAAACTAAACTAAACTAAACTAAACTCAAGTGTAAGTTCCCCGACCCGAAACGTCGTCTGTCCATTCTCCTCCACAGATGCTGTCTGACCCATTGAGTTCGTCCAGCATTTTGCTTTTTTGTTATGAATGACCTGGTTCATTTAGAAGGCAGCTCAAATAAAAGACTCGTGCCACCCTGGCCATGCTCTCATCCTGCTGCTGCAATCAAGAACAAGGTACAGGAGGAACCTGAGAGCTGCCAGATTCAGGTTCAGGACTGCTTCCTTCCTATTCATCACCAGTCTCTTGAACTGCTCTGTGCAACCTGGCCACAAGTCTTCCTCAACACTAAACTACTATGGATTTTGCATCACCAGGTTTGGACTACATACTTTGGCTTGCACTACCACGGTCTGGTTTACCTGCGCCATCGGATGATTTACTGCATGTTTATTTGTTATGTTATTGTGTTTAATGTGCCAGTAAAGCTGCAGCAAGTAAGATTGTCATTGTGGAGCAGAAGGAATGGGTGACGCTTCGGGCCGAGACCCGTCTGCACAGCTGCAGCCAATAATGTATAAAGCCAAGATAACACAAAATGCTGGAGTAACTCAGCGGGTCAGGTGGTATCTCTGGAGAGACACAAAATGAAGATGCATCTCCTGAGATGCTGTCTGTCCCGTTTAGTTACTCCAGCATTTTGTGTCTATCTTTGGTTTAAATCAGCATCTGCAGTTCCTTCCGACACAGAATGTCATTGTTATGATCTCGGTGCACATGACAAGTAAACATTCTTGATCTCTTCTGTATGAAAATTAAAAGGGCTGGAAATCTAAAGTAAAAACAGGACATAGAATAGAGGGTTTTCTCCCCACAGTTGTAGCCGGGAGCTGCTCCAGTACATCGAGCACGCAAGCTGACTGGACTTTGAATAATGTCGCCAAAAATGACGGCGCCTTTATGTGTAATATATGTAAAACGAATTTCACTGTGCAGTTGTTACATATGTGACCAACAAAGCTCTATTGACTAACCTTGCCAAGTACTACAGCACTCTGTTTTATTCATGGATATGAAACATTTCAGAAGAAGGCAGGTGAATGGGGTTGAGAGGGAGAAATAATTCAGCCATGATTGAATGGCGGAGTAGAATCAATGGGCTGAATGGCCTCATTCTGCTCCTATGACATGAACTCATGAACTTCTACTGATGCTGTCAAACCTATTGTGCATTATCAATATTTAATGTTTTAATCTTGGAAAGAAACCATCTACATCATGATCAAAACCATTTCTCAGTTCCTCAGCTTGCTATAAGATTCCCTTTTTAATTGAATCATCGATAGACGCATGATGGAACTAGGACCGAGTCTTCCGGGCATCAACCACATGTTTATACTCTAATCCTAACTAATGCATTTTGTTCTCCACATTTTCCAATCTGCTTTACTCATACAGCACCCCCCACCCAACTACAAATTTGACTGCTCACCTAAGCACGTGGTGCATTTTTTTGACAGTTAACCTTCCAACTTGCATGGATATGGGAGGAAATTGTAGCATCTGGAGAAAAAACCCAGGCTGTCACAGAGAGAACGTGCAAACTCCACACGGACAGCACTGGAGTTTGGATCAAACCTGGGTCACTGGCTATGAGGCAGTGTCTCTACTTTCTTGCAAAGTGTCTAAATGTCAAAGAAACATTTAGAAAGGTTCATGGATAGGACAGATTTGGAGGGATAAGCGCCAAATGCAGGCAGGTGGGACTGGTGTAGATGGGGCATGTTGGCTGTCTGACTCTATGACCCTGTGCGGTTTATGGCTTGGTGGCAGGATGGGGGAAACATTTATTACTGAGTGTACTGATCAGGTTATTTCACAGCACTTGCAGACTGCATGTGAAGCCATCACACATGCCCTTGCATCTCTCAGCACGGTGTTGTGGGAGATTGACTGGTCTATTAATAACTGCCTTCCATAAGACTGACACTTGCTGCCCACAAGCCTTGCTTCCTATTCTGATTATGCTTCTTTGTAGATGTTTACCACAGAGAATTGATGAGCCATCTTTTATCATTTATATTTTTTGTATCATCTTGTAGAGTGCAGTTTTCAGTCAATGTAGAGTGTGTTTGTGAAGAGTCCCTTCTGACCAAGGCTGCTTCTGTATAAATCCATGGTTACTCCGTGAACAATAGGCTACTCTAGCAAATAAATAGGGACACAATGTATTACATGAAGGCTTCAGATCAAAGATCCCCAAACTATAATCCTGCCTTGTTTGAATACTATGCTTGGTTTTTGTCTCTGCTCTGAGCACGAGTAGAAGGAGGAGGAAAAGACTAAAGCCCCTCGAGTCTGTTGTGCCATTCAATAAGGCGGCGGATGATACCATATCCCGAGTTGACCTTCGAATCCACATCTTCTAACTCCCGAAGATAGACACAAACTGGAGTAATTCAGCGGGATAGGCAGCATCGCTGGAGAGAAGGAATGGGTGACATTTCGGGACGAGGCCCTTCTTAGAGTCATAGAGAATCATAGTGATACAGTGTAGAAACAGGCCCTTCGACCCAACCTGCCCACACCGGCCAACATGTCCCAGCTACACTAGTCCCACCTGCCTGCGCCTCTGGTCCTCAATTCCCCTACTCTGGGCAAGAGACTGTGCATCTACCCAATCTATTCCTTTCATGATCTTATCCACCTCTGTAAGATTACCCCTCATCTCGCCGTGCTCCTAGGAATAGAGACTCGGCCTACTCAACCTCTCCCTATACCTCACACCCTCTAGTCCTGGCAACGTCTGTGTAAATCGTGTCTGAATCCTTTCAAGCTTGACAACATCTTTCCTGTAACATGGTGCCCGGAACTGAACACAATTCTTCAGCCCTATCTAGTCTTTTAATCTCACCCTTTACTTCACACAACAACTGAGCATCTATTGCCTCAGAGGAAAAGAATTACAAAGATGCGCAGCATATTGTATAATATAATTTCTGCTCCTCCTTGACCTTAGTGTCCAATCCTTGCACCTGATGCCAGCTCCATATTTTCCAGACTTAGTAAATTTTAGTTTAGTTTAGTTTAGAGATACAGCGCGGAAATAGGCCCTTTGGTCCACCGGGTCCGCACCGACCAGCGATCCCCGCACATTAACACTATCCTACACCCACTAGGGACAATATTTACATTTACCAGGCCAATTAACCTATACACTTGTAGGTTATGGTCCAAGCGGAGGATGGTGGGACTACTGTAGCTAGGACATGTTGGCCCGTGTGGGCCAGTGGGCCGAAGGTCCTTTTTCCACTCTATAACTGTGAATCCATGACTCCTAGCCCTTGTAATAAAGGTCAGCAAATCATTTGGAAATGAGAAACTGCAGATGCTGGATTGCAATAAAAAGAAAGAGTGCTGGAGTAATTCAGCAGGTCAGGCAGCATTGCTGGAGCACAAAGAGAGGTGACCTTTCTGGCTGGACCCTCCTTCAGAATTATTGTGGTGAGGGTGGGAGGTGGTTGGGAGAAAGAAGAAAGAGAGGTGGGGTGGGGGGAAAGGAAAAATCACAGCAAGTGAAAGGTTGGTATAGATAGGGTCAGGTTACCCGACCAGTATCATTCGCCAGATATTATCCTGCCCCTTGATTCTGCCTCCAGTTCCTTTGACTTCCTTGATTTCATCTGCATATTCTCTTTCGTGGTATTAATAACTCACCTTAATTTTTGAATGTTTTTGCAGTAAAACCTACAATGGGCCCTGGAGTTGGAATTTCAAAGGCATGAGTGGGATCCTATCAAAATGCAGGATACAGGGTGCCACAGTGGGGCTAGTTCTGGTAGAGCAGTTGCCTCACGGTGCCAAAGATCCTGGTTCGATCCTGATCTTAGGTGCTGTCAATGTGGAGTTCACACATTCTCCCTGTAACAGCGTGGGTTTCCTCCGGGTGCTCCGGTTTCCTCCCACATCTTAAAGAGGAGCAGATTTGTGGGTTGTGGCCCTGGTCCATGTAGGGAGCGGATGACAAAGTGGGATTAACAGAGAACCTGTGTGAATGGGTGGACTTGTGCAAGTTGGCGTGGACTTGGAAGGACCTGTCTCCGTGCTGCATCTGCAAGTCACATGAAACTGACATTTACTACTTAAATAAATTACCGGTTACCTTTGCACCATATTAAAGTTCTTTAAATGTTAGGTGAGCGATAATAGTAAAAGCCTTGACATTATCGAAAGAGTGGCTGATTTTGCAAAAATCATATGCGTGAAGTAGGTGTAAAGTTCAAGAAATATTAACAATATGTTGGAAAGGGATAAAAGCAAAATGGTGCCCTCATACAGACCTAAATGCAAACTCTTGCTGTTGGAATGTGTGCGCAGATACACTGAAAATTGCAATGGCTGAGATATAAAATGATCATCTCTGCTGACTAATGGTATTTGAATCCCACCACCAACAAAGAAAAAATCTCTTATCTCCTGCCTCACTGCACACTGTAATTTGTCTGAGGAATGAAATCACTGTGGGCTTCCAGTTTCAGTTTGCTCAAAAATGCACTTGTGCCAAGCTATTTTCTATTCTGTTCTGCCTTCAGTTTCCGGCAATCTTGTGCCAGAAGAATAGGAGGATTAAATGCAAGGAGGCAACTAAGATCAGAGGTTTGAACCCTGTGACATTGGACACCCCATGGTTCAAAAGAGTGGGAAGAGACGTGGCAATGTTAGGAAGTTGTTTACCTAAGGTAGAGCTTGAACGAGTTAGCTTTGGGATTTTTCACAAGACATTGTTTCTTAGGTAGACGCAAAATGGTGGAGTAACTCAGTGGGACGGGCAGCATATCTGGAGAGAAGGAATGGGTGACATTTCAGACGAAGAAAGGTCCCTCGACCCAAAACATCACCCATCTAAAACCAACATCTCCAGTTTCTTCCTCCACAGTGTGTTTCTTAAGGACAGCAATCTGGGATAAGTGCTGGACATATGTGTGAGGATATTGACCATCCCACCATCAAAGGGATCTGTAAGAGTTGCTGCCTCAAAAAGTCAGCCAGCATCAACAAGGATCTATCCTGGAAAACGCTCTCATTTTACTCCTTCCATCGGCAAAAAGGTATCGGAGCTTGAAAACATACACCCTTTCAGAAGCAGCATCTTCCCAACAAAGTTGTACCTGAATTCTCAAGTTTTGAACTTGCTTTGCATATTATTGAAGATAGACTCAAAACGCTGGAGTAACTCAGCAGAACAGGCAGCATCTCTGGATAAAATGAATTAGGGGAGAGGGAGACACAGAGATAAGGTGAAAGGTGTGAAAATGAGACATCAAAGAGGATGGGGTTCAGGAATTGTACAATAGATCATTGTTAGCTAGGAGAAGGTGACAACAAAGCAAACGGAGATAAAATGTCATGGGGACAGCCAAACAATTTCCTAGTCTCCACTTGGTCTCACAACCAGAAAGGAGGCCACATCGGGATATCTGATTTGTCTGAAGAAGGATCCCAAACTGAAACATACCCGATCCATGTCCTCCAGAGATGCTACCGGACCTGCTAGGTTACTCCAGCATTTTATTTATTTTCTTTGTAAACCAGCATCTGTAGTTCCTTGGACCCACATTTTACTCTTTAGTCTTTTTGGTTCATGGCTATTTCTGGAACAATGTTCTTTCCTCTGTGGACAACTGGGAATTACAGCAGGCAATATATATCAAAAGGACAAAATGCTGGAGTATCTCGGCAGATCAGGCAGCATCTCTGGAGAAGATTGATAGGTAATGTTTTGTGTCGAGACCCTTCTTCAGACTGGCTACTTTGAAGAGGTTTTCCTATTCTTTGTTTCCACATAGGAAATGTAATTTGTTGGATCAAGAGTGTTTTATTGTCATATGTCCCAGAAATATGTCCCTTGTATTCTGCATTAATAGCACACAACCTTACAGGCTAACAATAAATTCTTACTTGCAGCAGCTCAACAGCATTGGTAAACGTAGTACTTTGTAAACATGTAAACAATATAGTTAAAAGGTCAGTCTGTCCAGTGTATAAGGGACACACACACACACACACACACACGCACACACACACACACACACACACACACACACACACACACACACACAAACCAACACACACACACACAACACACACAAAACCACACACACACAACACACACACACAAAAACACACAAACACACACACACAGGCTGCAGAGGCTCGAGGCTATAGACCAGAGCTGCTCCCGAACCTGCACGTTTCAGGGTCCTATATCTTTTTAAAGTCCACTTAAATCAATCACTTCTGCATCTGCAAATGATCTGACAACGTGCAAAGATCAGTGTCTCTTCAGAAAATCACATTAGGGGAGATGGGCTGACACAAACTAAGGAAAGGTGTGAAAATGAGACAAAAAAGAGGATGGGGTTCAGCTCCTTTGTACAATAGATCATTGTTTCTATCAAAGGTGGAGCCTTTGCAAAGCGCTGGCTAGGTTTGGCTGGCTTCCGATATTGCCAAAGGATTTCCTAGTCTTCACTTGGTCTCATAACCTGAAAGGATTCACATCTGATATCTGCTGATTCACCCAAAGAAGGATCCCAACTGAAACATCCTCCGATCCATGTTCATCACTCCAGAGATGCTATTCTTGACCTATTAGGTTACTCCAGCATGATTTATTTATTTTCTTTGTAAACCAGCATCTGTAGTTCCTTGGACCTACATTTTACTCTTTAGTATTTTTGGTTCATGGCTATTTCTGGAACAATGTTCTTTCCTCTGTGGACAACTGGGAATTACAGCAGGCAATATATATCAAAAGGACAAAATGCTGGAGTATCTCGGCAGATCAGGCAGCATCTCTGGAGAAGATTGATAGGCAATGTTTTGTGTCGAGACCCTTCTTCAGACTGGCTACTTTGAAGAGGTTTTCCTATTCTTTGTTTCCACATAGGAAATGTAATTTGTTGGATCAAGAGTGTTTTATTGTCATATGTCCCAGAAATATGTCCCTTGTATTCTGCATTAATAGCACACAACCTTACAGGCTAACAATAAATTCTTACTTGCAGCAGCTCAACAGCATTGGTAAACGTAGTACTTTGTAAACATGTAAACAATATAGTTAAAAGTTCAGTCTGTGTATGTGTATAAACACACACACACACACACACACACACACACACACACACACACACACACACAAGTTCACACACACACACACACACACACACACACACACACAGGCTCATTCACACACACACACACACACACACACACACACACACACACACACACACACACACACACACAAACACACACAGTTGAATAGCCTCGAGGCTATAGGGAAGAAGCTGCTCCTGAACCTGCACGTTTCAGGGTCCTATATCTTTTTAAAGTCCACTTAAATCAATCACTTCTGCATCTGCAAATGATCTGACAACGTGCAAAGATCAGTGTCTTTTCAGACCATCACATGAGGCCACCAATGGGCTGACAAACTAAGGAAAGTGTCAAGGACAAAATGAGCTCCTGTGCATCAGCTCCTTCATTTAATGAAGGCCTTTGATTCCATCAATCGTGGAGCCTTTGCAAAGCACTGGCTAGGTTTGGCTGGCTTCCGATATTGATGAAGGATTCAAGCCTTCTTAACGATCAGATAACTGCCACTATTCTCTCTGATATCTGCTCATCACCCAAACTGCGGACAGCAATTGTGATTTCCTCCAACCCTGTTCATCACTTTCGTTTTCAATGGCCGTCTGGAGCGCTTGTCTTTGAGCTTGTGCACTTGTCACTTCACTAAAATGTTGATATCTCAATGGAGCACCGATAAAATGACAGCAAAATGCTCTTTGATCTTATTCTTCCTGCACCTCAGGACTGCAGTCTTGCTGGACCTTTTTCAGCGTTAGTGGTGTTCACGCTCCACGCTGGCTGTCATCCTTGCTCGTGCTGTGAATCCGCCACCCTCTGCACTGAATCTCTGATGCACAAACGTACCTGTAGCATAGGATTCTTCAGTTAAGTCGTCGGGAAGACTTTGTCTTTAAGGTGTTGAGGAGCAGGTTATTTTCTCATACCACACTGCACAGAGCTGACCTATCAAATCATCACTCGTCCCCCCGGAGACTTCGTAAAGTAGTGTCATCAGCAAATTTGAGAATTGGTTTGTTGCTGTGGTGGCCTCTCTGAAATTGACATTGTAGGGATGTAGGAAGGGGGATTCTCCTTTGCCCTTTCCTTTCAGGTATCTTCACAGGTACTTCCTTCCCATAAGTCTTAAAATTCAGGTATTCTGACTCTCTGGTCGACCCTGACAGGAAGCTATTTATCCACGTACAGGAGTGTGGAAGACCTGGGTCAAACAGCGTTTGTCCAGGAAGGTTGTGGGAAGATGCTGGTATTAAAAGCAGAGCTGTAGTCCACAAAGAGCATCCGCCCGTAGCTCCCCTTCTGCTCCAGTGAGACAGTGCTTGTGGAGAGCTGATTACAGTGTCCATCTTGCGATCTATTTGCTCTGTTTGCAAACTGGTCTCATTCACGAGCTATCGGGGCATACCTGGATGTGGTATGACCCGGGACATGTTTTTCAAAACACTTCATCTGTATGGTGTGACAGCGACTAGCCCGAAGTCGTTGAGGCTGGAGATCAAGGCAGTAATCCTCAGGGGACTATGGTGGAGGACTTCAGACAGGGTGGAACAGTGGACTGGGCCAGAGACTGGTTAAAAATCCTTGTAAAGACTCCAGCCAGCTGGTCTGCGCAGTCCTTCAACACGCGTCCAGAGACGCCGTCAGGTCGTCCCACAGTGGTTGGAAGAAATGTTACAAGGATCATACTTAAGGCATATCACGAGCACACAGACATCGCCATCATAGGCCGACTGGAGTAAGTCATTATTATAGACTGTTGAACTATCTTTAATCAGACTTTATTACGCTAATTGTTATGTCCTTTATAATTGAACTGTGGACTGCATAATTGTAATCGTGTTTATCCTTTGACTTGACAGCACGCACACGCAACACGCTGATCATAGTCCTTTGGTATACGTGGCAATAATAAACTAAATTAAACAATTTGTCTTAAGGGTGCCATAATGTGGACCATAAATACCGTCATAGTGGCCATTGTGCTTACGTCAACCTCAAAATATTCTTCTGACCAAGTGAATCAGCCCTGGGAGATATTAAAATTGTTGACTTTGGCCTTTCTGGAGGATCAGTAATAATGAAGAGGAAATGGAAAGGGGGATAAATCATGGGAACACCAGCAGTAGAGTTGCTGCCTAACAGCGCCGGAGAACCTGGTTTGATCCTGACCATGGGTGCCGTCTGTACGGAGTTTGTACGTTCTCCCTGTGACCGCGTGGGATTTCTCCAAGATCCTTCGTTTCCTCCCACCCTCTAAAGACGTACAGGTTTGTAGGTTAATTGGCTTGGTGTATGTCCAAAATGTCCCTAATGTGTGTAGGATAGTGTTAATGTGTGCGGGGATTGCTGGTCAGCCAATGGGCCTGTTTCCGTGCTGAATTTCTAAACTATACTAAACTAAACCTGAAGACGTACTGTAGCAGCTCCTGAAAATTTAAATTATGAACCACTTTCATAGTGCCATTTCATTTACTCACATTTTGGTGTTCTGGTTGGAATGGAACTGGTGCCGCTTTGGAAGTCCAGACAATAATCTTGTTAAAGTTGGTGATCTTGCATTTCCATCTGTCCTTCACTCTTCTCGTGTCATTTTGTGGGAAATTAGTGACCCTCGAAAAAGCAGCAAAATGGCTGGAGCGTTGACACTGACACGGTTATGTGGAGGACTCATTCACTACCATTGCTACCACAAGCTCGGTGTAAATCTGAGCTGAATGTCTCCGGTTATTTATGCACTTAAAACAACTTCCGCCAACCACCATGGTTAAAAAATGTCAGTGCAGCCAGCCAGGGCAGTCATAGTGGCGCAGCAGTAGAGTTGCTGCCTCACAGCAAATGCAGCGCTGGAGACCTGGGTTCGATCCCGACTACGGGTGCTGTCTGTACGGAGTTTGTACATTCTCCCCGTGACCTGCATGGGTTTTCTCCGAGATTTCTCAGTTTCCTCCCACATTCCAAAGATGTCCAGGTTTGTAGGTTAATTGGTTTAGTAAATGTAAAAAATGTCCCTAGTGGGTGTAGAATGGTGTTTATGTACGGTGATCATTGGTCGGCGTGGACCCGGTCGGCCGAAGGACTTGTTACCCCGCTGCATCTCTAAACTAAGGCTGGACCGAAAGTGTCTGAAGAAGGGTGTTGACCCAAAACATCACCCATTCCTTCTATCCAGAGATGCTGCCTGTCTCGCTGAGTCACTCCAGCATTCACTGAGAGCTGGTTTGTTGGTGTTTGAAAAAGCATATAATACTATCAATTTCAGTGCCCATTAAACAATATTTTTTGTGCCTTGGTTGCTATATTGGTTGCAAGCATGTTTCCAGTGCTGTATTCTCTATTTTGTCTATGAAATGGGTGCAGCATTGGGAGATAGCACCAAAGGAGTTGAAGCGATAGACGTGATCCAAAGCATTTCAATGCAATATTGCATGAGAATTAAGTGGCAGGACCATGCAATGAAAGTGGAAGACTTGCAAGTGTGACTGTGACTAGTATCAACAATGATATCTGGAGATAGGAACTGTGTGGGAAAGAACTGCAGATGCTGGTTTAAATCAAAGATAGACATAAAATGCTGGAGTAACTCAGCAGGACAGGCAGCATCCCTGGCGAGAAGGAATGGGTCTGAAGAAGGGTCTCGACCCAAAATGTCACCCATTCCTTCTCTCCAGCGATGCTGCCTGTGCTGCTGAATTACTCCAGCATTTGGTATCTATGTAGATAGGAACTGTCAGAAGCAAGTTTGTATGTCATTTGCTATGCCTAACAAGACTGTGTTTTACAAGCAGCTGCTAACCCCATCTTAATGGGCAGAGGAATTATTCAAGTTTCAGGAAACGTGGCTCTCTCACTGGAGGCCTGGAAAATACTTCAAAGCAGGCGACAAGCCCATGTGCTTTGAAGCATGGCCATAATAAAACAAAGCTGTGTTGGAGGGAGAGTTGTTCACCATCATGTTTGCAGACGTGGTTGCTTAATGACCTCTTCTCAATTGGAAAACAGTTTATTTTAGTTAAGAGAAACAGCGCGGACACAGGCCCTCCAGCCCACCGGTTCCACGTCGGCCAGCGATCCCCGCACATTAGCATTATCCTACACACACACTAGGGACAATTTAATCATAATCATACTTTATTAGCCAATTATGTTTTGCAACATACGAGGAATTTGATTTGCCAATCAGTCATACTAATGAAAAGCAACAGAACACACAAAATACATTTTCACATGAACATCCACCACAGTGACTCCTCCACATTCCTCACTGTGATGGAAGGCGAAAAAAAGTTCAATCTCTTCCCTTCATTGTTGATACTTTATTCATACTTTATTCATACTTTAATACCAAGTCAATTTACGTACATATCTGTACATCTGTGGAGTGGGAGGAAACTGAATACCTCGGAGAAAACAAACACAGGTCACGTGGAGAACATACAAACTCTGTACAGACAGCACCCATAGTCGGGATCAAACCCGGGTCTCCGGCACTGCAAGCACTGTCAGGCAGCAACTCTACCGCTGCACCACCGTGCTGCCCCATGACTGCATAGCTTTTTTTTTTAAATACTTGATATTCTGCAGCAGTGTATTTCAGAAATTTGTTCAGAATAGCAATAACTAAGAATTTCACCTTAAATGCATATTATCTTTTTGAGACTTTTGTATCTTATCACAAGAGCTAAAATTGCTGGATAGGATAACATCATATTGTCTGTCCTCCCCTGACACGGAACTAAATTGTTGGACCATTTCACTGTGCACGTGCATCTGCAGGTTGCGATAAACGGCCCAAATATTTCACTGCTCTCTTAATGACACCAGCTTTTTTAAATCGAATGCACCGCATGTTGGGAAAAAAGTCATTTTGGTGCAGGAGAGATTTAGTCAAACGGATCCAGGGATGAAGAACTTTAGTTAGGTGGATCAACTGCAGGACCTGGACTTCCTCTTTCTCGAATGGCTGAGGTTGAGAGGACCTCCGATAGAGATATTTAACATTGAAAAGTGTCCAGACTAGTTCAGTTCAGAGGTACAGCATGGAAAAATATACATGCCAAATCCACACCAACCAACAATCACCCATACACTAGTTCTATCCTACACATGAGGAACAATTTACAGGAGCCAATTGACGTACAAATCTGCACATCTTTGCAATGTGGGAGGAAACAGGGACACCTGAAGGAAACCCACTCGGTCACAGGGAGAATGTGTAAACTCCACATAGACAGCACCCGAGGTCATGATTGGACCTGGTTCTCTGGTGCTATTAGGCAGCGGCTCCACCAGCTGCGTCACTTTGCCGACACTTGTGTCTTATCCAACACGACTGAATTTTTGACCACAAAGTGCACCGCCTGTTTTAACTGCTCAACAATGACTGCAAACAATACGTGCATGAGTTACTGCAGTTTTGACGTGCAACCTGGCCTATTTTCAACTCTGTCCTTTAGGTCAGATGGAATATCAGTTCCCCTTGGATGTTCAAGTCAGCCCTACATCTAACAAAAGCTGCAGTGTGAAGCTGGCCTAATATCAACACACTTCTGCTTGGATGAACCTAAATTCCTAACTGAAGTTTAAATGGCAATGCAAAAGAATGGAATTGTAATTAATGCATTATAGACATACATTGTGCAGTATGTTTGTCCTGGTGGCTGGAGCTGTCAATGGCATAAGATGTGCACAACTTCATCCCTTTGAGGAGTCAAATAACATCGGCTTGCTATTGAACAACATTCCATTTGTTTTGTGTTCTGTGTTACTACACAGTCTTAAACATGAGTTAGTTGGCACTTGTTTTCTTTGACCTTGAGTCTTAATGACTTTATTGGTTGAGTGTTGCTGCCTAGGTTGCTCATGATTGAAGGTACTGAAGTAACAAATAGTTGAAGTTGCTGTGCCACAAGCATTTGGCTTTACTTCTGCATTGAACTTAAATGTTGACGCACTAAAAAGTGAAGGAATGATTACCTCCTAGGCCTATCCCACCTGTGCCCCAGCCCCTCTCAGTGTAATTCCAGGTGAGTCATGGTAAATTCCTCCATTGCCACTAAAGGTGTAAACGATCCCAGATCTATCAGCTGGACAGTAGGTGTGCAGGCCCACCCTATACATGAATTACTACAGCTCTGAGAGCTATTGCCTCATCTCACATTCAGAAATGCCCTGCTGCATCTTGGAGGTTGAGCTGTGATATGGTCTTTGCTGGCTGACGGATCTGCACGTGAGGTACGCACCCATATTTGAACTTTATCTTTGAAACAGGTAATTTAAGGACCCATGTATCATTCTTGTTTCGACATTGTTGAACAGTGGTGCACTTAATTTGAGATGTTTTCTCCGAGTTCATCTCTCGGCTTGTTGGCTTATTGAAGTGGGTGTGTATAGTTCAGGACTGCAGTTGGAGCCCCTCAAAATAAGAGAAGGGATTTATCACAAATGGGCCACATGAGTGGCAAGGGTGGGGCTAAGTTTGTGTAAACAGTATTGAAGCCTCCGCAATTGTTGGATGGAGTCTTGTAAGGATCATGCATTGGATATATTGATTTCTTGAATAAAGTATATTTTGAGGGGAAAAAAAAAGACTGCAATCTAGGGTCCTTCCGGTGTTGGACATTGGGGGGGTAGGCTGTGGTGGAGACACCCCTCAAATAAGGGAGGTGATTGCACCCCAGGGTGCCACATGGGTGACAAGGAGATTGGGTAGATTTGTGTGGACACTACATTGTGACATATTGAAGGTATGTATTTATGGCCTCCAAGAATATCGGAAGAATTTCTTTGCACGGTACCTGTTTTGTATATATTTTTTACGCTGACTAAAGTTTACTTTTGATTTTTTTTTTAAACATCATAGCAAAGGGAGTTGGGGTTGCAAAATGTGCTTTGGCTAAACATTTGGATGACAGTTAGCTGACAGCTGTCTGGTAACTTTAATGTAACGGGAAAGTGGGATGGGGAAGGGAAAGTGTAGGCAGTGGTGGGGGATGGGGGGCAGTCGGGAGTGGGAGGACGGAGTGGAGGTATAGGGTGAGGAGGTATACGGGTGCTATAGGGCGGGGAGGGGAGATATTGGGGGAGGGGAGATATAGGGAGAGGGGTATGGGGGGAGGAGAGGTATAAGGCACGGAGTATGGTGGGGAGATATAGGGAGGGGAGGTAAAGGGTGGGGAGCATGCTCATTATGTGCCAGTGTTGCTCCTGCTACCCTTGTTCTTTAGTGTTAATATTTCCCTTTTTTTTGATAGCTTCTATCTATCCCTCACCTCCCCCTCTGTATCGCCCCAAGGTTAAATATCACTTCAGATCCACTTTGGGACACCCACTTCTGCCCATTTCTGCTGAGGAAAGAAGTGGGGGGAGGGGGGGGGGAGAAGGGAAGGTGCTCGACAGATGTCTCCAGAGGGACTATGGATCTGTTGTTTGGATGGATTCATTTGTGCTGCCTATTGCTGTGCCTCACCCAGTAGCCTCGCCCATCTGGGTCACTGCACTGTGCTGTTGCCAGCCCCATGGTCTTCCTGGGTAAGATCCCCATTCTGAAACATCAATCTTCTACACTTCAAGGCATTTCATGCTTGTAAAAATAATAGTGGAGTGAAATGTTAATTGCAATTCGTATAACCAGGTGCTGCAAACATCTGTGCAGATCCTGCAGCTTTTAATGATGGAGGTGATAACTCCTGCTCGTCCCCTGTCACATTGCTCTGAGTGAATAGGAAGCATTTACTAATATGTAAGAAGGAACTGCAGATAGACACAAAAAGCTGGAGGAACTCAGCGGGAGAGGCAGCATTTCTGGAGAAAATAAAAGAGTGATGTTTCAGGTCGAGACCCTTTTTCAGACTGGGACTTAGGTGAGAGGGAGACTCGGAGATAAGGAAGGGTAAGGCATGAAAACAAGACATCAAAAGAGATGTAGTTCAAGGAAAATGTAGAATAGATAATTGTTAGCTCGGAGAAGGCCTCTTGGCCTATTGAAGTTTAACTCGCTCCATTAAAGCAAAAGGGGTATGGGGTTGCCAAATGTTGTTTGGCTAAAAGTTTCTTTCAAGCGAAAGTGACCCGAGTTGATCATCATCCTGTGGAACAAAACAATTTTTTGTTTCTCCCAGAAATGATTAACCAATTAACCTACCGTGAATCCCATGAATCCATTGTGGATTCTGCTGCCAGACGCGAGTTATATTATTGCTGCCGGCTGATTTAAAAATAACCTTCCTTAGTCCAGGAAATCAAGTCTGTATCTTCCTGATTCACTTTGTGTTTGCATCAATTTAATTGTTGCCCTGATCCTGGGAAGTTATTAACTTGATGCTTGTTTATTTTAAGAAGATAGACACAAAATGCTGGAGTAACTCAGCGGGTCAGGCAGCATCTCTGGAGAGAAGGATTTGGGTCGAGACCCTTCTTCAGACTGAGAGTCAGGGGAGAGGGAGACACAGATATACTGTATGTTTAATTAGTTGATCATTGTCACGTGGTCCAGTGAAAAGCTTTTTGTTGTGTGCTGTCCAGTTAGCAAAACGTCTATACAAGATTGCGATCAAACTGCCCACAGAGCACGGATCCCAGATAATGGGTATAATGTTTAGCGCAAGATAAAGTCCAGTCGTGTCCGATTAAAGATAGTTTGAAGTTCCAGTGCAAGAAATGTTGCTGTAGGAATAAAGGTGTAAAAGAATGTAGCGATTGAAATGAGTTCCACTTTGGGATCAGCACTCAAAGAGTCACCTGGCTTGGGTGCCATCTATCTTGGCTTCAGGAGTTGCTTCAAGTTTAAGCGTGATGTTCTTCAAAAAGCACTTGTTCACGTGGTGTTGTGTGAGAAGCGGTTTAGTGGCTTCACTGGGAAGGAGCTGAAAATGATGAATTTGGAATGTCCAAAATTCCCTGAACGCTTTAACCTTGATTGGAGCACTTCATTAAAACAAAGGAAGCAGAATTCACTGGGATGATGCGCTTGGATGCATCATCGTGCATGTTTGGAGCTGACATCAAAAGCAAATTACTTCACTGTTTCAAAACCTATGTGACTTTCATTAAATCTGTCAATGGAACAGAATGCTTAACCCCAGCAGTTGGTGAATGCAAGTAAATCTTGTCTGTAACTAATTAGCAGGGTACTATAATCGAAACTATTCTAAGAACATTGCATGCTAGGTTAGGTTGTTCTAAAGCTTTGTCAAACTGAGGCAAGTTTTAGTCTCCTGATCTCAGTGCCGTTCTTTGCCCTTCAGTAACTCATGTCTGATAAAGCTGTAAACACGTCGGTGTTTTTCAAGACAGTGCCTTTATTAAGTTATGAGTAATGACTCATTATGCTTTCATTTTCGCCTCCGTTAGGATGTCACAGGCTCTGTCTGAACTGTTTTTGAGGAGCCTTCACTTAAATTCAAGAAACTGTCTATTATATTTAATTTATCTTTACCATCTGTGTTTTGCAGTGTGGGTTGAGGAAATACATTGCTCACTGGTTCTGTTCAATTTTTTGGATTATACTTGGGGTAAATACTGTGTACATAGGTGTCTATGGCAGTTTAAACACAGAACATCGCCTTGATGGAATTCATGAAATTATATGGCAATGAAATGTGCCCTTCAACCCAACACATCTAATTGGACCAAAGATGCCTTTCTCAGCATAGTTTAGTCTCGAGATACAGTGTGGAAACAGGCCCTTCGGCCCACTGACTCTGCTCTGATGCACACTAACCTATACACACTAGGGACAATTTACATTTATACCAAGTTAATTAACCTACAAACCTGTAGTTCTTTGGAGTGTAGGTTGAAACCGGAGCTGCCGGTGAAAATCCATGCAGGTCACAGGGAGAATGTTCAAACTCCGTTTAAACAGCACCCATAGTCGGAATCAAACCCAAGTCTCTGGCGCTATAAGGCAGCAACTCTACTGCTGCGTCACTGTGCCGGACCTATGCCTGCCTTTGGGCCATCTCACCCATAACCTTTTCCAATCTCTGCACCTGGTCAAATGTCTTCGAAAGGATGTAATTGTACCAACGTAAAAATTTGAGATACAGAAAAAAAAAATTATCTTATGAAAATTCTGAGGGGGGAAAAATGGCTATATAATCCCAATGCGAAAGAAACGGCAAATTTTATCAATTAGCGCCAAGAGTACTCGGGGGGGGGGGGGGGGGGGGGGGGGGGCGGGAAGAAGAAAGGAAGAGGCGGAGACAGTAGGCTGAAGGGGAGGGGAAGGAGGGAGAAAGCAAGGACTACCTGAAATTGGAGAAGTAAATGTTCATACCGCTGCGATGTAAACTGCCCAAGTGAAATATGAGCTGCTGCTCCTCCAATTTGCAGTAGGACTAGCTCTGGCCATGGAGGAGGCCCAAGAGAAAGATCGATAAAGAATCGGATTAGATTTGTTCTATTTTCCATGGATAGGACATTTTAAATAACTTTGAAAATCAAAACCCTTTTGAGCCACCCCTCTGCTCTTTTCCTCCTCTGACTAAAAGTCTTTGACCTCTAGATTTTGCCTGCCCTGCTGTTGTATTTACAGAATTTTATATTTTGATAGTGTGTGTGACATTAGTTTTTTTGTTTGCTAGATGCCAGTCTTGGAGCTAGGGTAGGGTTGCTTGTCCAGTTAGAAGCTGGCTCCAGAGATATCACCTCATATTTTGCTTGAGAAGCTTACAACCCTTACAACCTAGATTTCTCTAACTTCAAGTAACCCTTGTTTTCCCTCTTTCTCCGTCCCTCCCCCACCCTTGTCATCCTACTAGTTTCACTGTCACTACTTTAATTTCATGTTTCATGCATCTTGTGTTTTATGACTGTTGGCAGATCAATTTCCCTCCTGGGATGAATAAAGTTCTATCGTATTGTGTATATCATATAATGAGTTTCACTGTTTGTATCCCCGCTATCACACACCCTACAGCCAACAATGGACCATTGTGGGCTCTGCCTTTCCTTGATCATCATCGCTTTTTGTATAGAATCATTTGTTCTATGTACCTCCCACGCTCAGCTGACTTGCAGTCAGAAGAAGTCTCGACCCAAAATGTCACCCATCCTTTTTGTCCAGAGATGCTGCCTGACCCGCTGAGTTACTCCAGAGCTACTCGAGGGATATAGAAAGAGTTGGATTCAATAGTTCTGTGGATCTGCACGTCAGCTAGGTGTTCATTCCCTCGTGTTGTTGGGTCCACCCTGTCACTGCTCTTGAGTTTATTGGCTGTAAATTTACCCTGAGCAGGTTATCGTGGCTTTCCAAGTTTTGATTTATGTTTCTCATGAATTACATCTTCTCTCACGCAGTGGAGAGTAGAATGTTAATGCAGCAAAGGAACAGAACAGCCTCCTTGTTTTTGAAAATTGTAGCAGTATATTGCTGGCTCACCTATCCTTCACAATGATAACATTTGCGTGCTTTACGCATTCCTGATCACTGACGCATCGTGAAAAGATTTCCTCAGACTTTTACCGAGTATTTTATTCCTCTTTCTAGATGACATATTAATTGCTCTCATTTCCCACATTGGTCACTTTGTTTTTTTGGAACACACATTTCTCAAGATTAATGGTTAATCATCCATAAGAGAGGAAATCTTTTCGTGATGCTTCATGACTCTTAGCAGGGGATGTCAACTTCATTTTCTAAAATTAACATTTTGCTTCAACTGATGGTTACAGAAATATGTGCAAATCTTAATGGAATTCAGGTGGGACTAGCCTGTTCATTGAGACATATTTATTTGACATTACACATTAGTCTAAGAACTACTTTGTATTTAAATACATTCAATGTGCAAAGGCACATAACTAATCGACCAAACCTTCCATTGATACAGAAACAATTTATCCTACTCATGTACATTTGACTGTACTTTGATGTGAAGAATGTCGAAATACAATCTTTCGTTGTTTTAGCATCAATTTAGAGCTAATAATCTAAATTTGAATCACAAATTACAAATGTTCCCATTGGACTTTTTTTTGAAGATGTGCTTCTTTTCACATCAAAAGATAAATTGGAATTTTACCAGAATAATTTATTTCTGTGAGGAAAGTCCACGTTATACACTGCCGGCTCCTTGATTTTTAAATGCTCAGATTAAAATGGAACTCATTCTCTATGCTTATATTTCACATGCATCTCGTTACAAATGTGCGTCTAATTAACTGCTGCGCCTCTTATGTTTTACAGGTGCTTCTCATCCATCCCAAGACTAATTTACTTCAGTTGCTAAGGAATTGATTTGGTGCTGACCTTTCTGCGTGGTCACTTCACTCAGTTGGGATTAAGGTCAGTGTTGCTTGTTTGTGTAGTACACCAGAGAAACTGAGATTATTTTGGGGATGAAAAAAATGCCCGTGGTATTGAGCCTCAGGACGTATGAGGGTCAGGTTTAATAATGAAGCAAGAACATGGAAAGTGCGGGCTGTAGGCATTCTGTAGATTCTTAAATACATCGGAGGTTCATTCTATATACCTGTGTGTGTAAATCAGCCAAGCAAGGCTAATTGGAATAGCTGTTTCTTTTAATGGGAGCAGGCAAGTTGATCGCTCTGGTGTTCAATAGATTGCTGGTCCCAGAGTCAAATATTGCTACAAGGTCGGAGAATTTGGTGATCTCCAAGTTGCAAGAGTTGTTTTACTTGGTCAGGATCCGTTCAACTGTATATATTTTGGTCTATGTCAATTTTAAACCCTATGATGCAAACACACACACACACTTGTACAATTTACATTTAACTAACAGGTTCATCTTGGAGATGCGGATGATGCTAAATTATTCTGCAGAGTTTCTCGTTCAAGCCTCACAGCTGAGATTCTTCCTTGAACGGCAGGGATCCTTGCCAGCAGGAAGCAATATGTAGCGGGCCAAACGTGCCAAGTGCAGTTAGCTATTAAAATCTCTGAACAAGGGGATTAATCATATTGCTAAATATTGGAGTTGATTGAAGATTAATGTTTTGGAAGAAGTGTGTTGTTCTACCTGTCCATCCCTATATTTTTGGTATTGATTCCATTGCATCAGCACGCGCGTGAACGGAATGCACCTGTTATTTCAGGAAATTGATCTGAGATGTTCTCGTCAGCAGAGCGAAGGCTGATATTTTATGCAGTTAATGGATTTTAAATTTTCAATGAAGCTTCTGCAGTATAGATTTTTGACCTAGATTCAATTTTCAAGGATCAGTTTATACAAACCATTAATATTGTAGAAGATTTACCGTTTCTTTTAGGGTCATTTCCTCACAATTATTACCAGGAGGGACAATTCGGGTTTAAATCTTTTTATGAGCCTTCCACGGATTTGACATCTAAAGTATCAATCTGATCGTTTTACGACGTGTAATGTCTGCTCCTCGGTAATACTTCTCGCCATAGAAGCTAGCAACAGTAAAATAACTGATACATTTAACTATGGGAAGGAACTGCAGATGCTGGTTCACACCGAATTTTGGAGTAACTCAGCGGGACAGGCAGTATCTCTGGATAGAAGGAATGGATGATGTTTTGGGTCGAGACCCTTCTTCAGACTGATAGTCAAGGGGAGGGAGACATAGAAATATGGAAGGGTAAGGTGTGAAAATGAGATTTCTAATGGGGCGAAGTTCAAGGAAAATGTAGAATGGGTCATTGTTAGCTTAGGGGAGGGTGATAACGAGACATATAATCAGTAATATTTAATCAGGATGCAGGTACATCAGATATATACACGGGTAAATCAGATGGGGCAAGGATAGATTGAGGGAAAGCAATTAGAGGGAAAGGATTACTTGTAGTTAGAGAAGTCAATATTCATACTGCTTTCATTTTTCAGAAATAAACATACATTTAACTTGCAATTTCTTTGGTACACGGGAAGTATTGTTTTATCTTTTTTTCTTGGTAGCAGGAGTGATGTTTTAATAATTGCACTCAAGTCAAGTAGAATTTATTGTCATGTGCATATGCCTGGAGAGGTACCAGTGCAATGAAAATATTTTCATTTTACTTTCCATGGGGTGACCATTTCCTCTCTGCTTGTTCTGCTAAATTGATTAACAGCCCAGGATTTACAGCAGTCGTCATTCAATGTGGTATCCCACTGATGCCAATGCCAGCAACAATCTAAACATAGTGAATGGGGAAGGAAGAGAACAATTGATCCATTCAACAAGTACTGTATGTGTAAATCAAAACAAAAGCCGCTGATGCTGCATATCTAAAATATGGACAGCATGTGCTAGAAATATTTAACAGCTCATCCCACGGATGTGGCATGACCTTATGAGCAGTTTTCTGTTTGTACTTGATCTATTGTTTGAAACAAATGTATTCTACCTGAAATATTCATCTGATTTTGTTTTCAAATTTGACAAGATATCTATTCCCTGTTTTGCTGCTTTCTTGAATTGTTAAAAAAAAAACATGCTACAGCATATCATAATGTTTCCCATGTGAACGGCGTACAATGAAGAAGTTTGCTCATAACAAGCAATGACGGCCACTGTACTGAAGGATTATAACTGCTCCCGGCGATCTGTCAACTGGGCACAGCCTAATATTTTCTTCACAAATCTGGTGAATGGATTAGCTCCTTTGAACGTAGTTTTTTTTGTTGGCTTTTTTGCTTCCTGAAGAATGAATTTGAAATAAACTGTTTTTAGTAGACCTCATTGGAATTCTGTGCACTGAAATCCTTTTGGAATTGACCCTCGGATTCCACTGATTATGGAGCGCAGAGTCTGTTTCACATTTCTCTGGCTAATGACTAAGTGACTTTTGCAAGAGACTGAGGGAAGACAAAAGTTTGCTAACACTAAGATTATCAGTCAACTTAATGGATGGAAATGGTTTAGCCATGAATGAAATATGTGGGAATTATCAACGAGCCTTTTCTTAGCAAACTGAGGCAGGTGTTAACATTTGGAATCATGATCTGTATGAGTTGCAGCATGTATATAAAATACAGCTTGAGTATGATACGGTTGTAATTGCGAGCATGGTAATTCCAACTTGTCTCCTACCATCCTTCCTCAGCTTGCACCCTTACATCGTATGGAAAAGAAGCAGGGCAGGATTGAATGCTAAAGCAGAAAGGAGCAATTGTTAGATCATAAGGGCACAGGAGCAGAATAAGGCCATTCGGCCCATTGAGCCTGCTCTGCCATTTGATCATGGCTGATCTACTTTTCCCTCTCAACCCCATTCTCCTGGCTTCTCCCCATAACATTTGACACCCTTATTAACCAAGAACCTATCAATCTCCACTTTAAACATTCCCAATTACGGCCTCAACAGGCAAATAGAATGGAGATAAGGACATTTTCTATAGCCAGAGGTTGGGGATTTAGGGGAGGGCACCAGTAAATGGGGAATTTAAATGGGGAGGGCACCAGTAAATGGGGAATTAGGGGAGGGCACCAGTAAATGGGGAATTAGGGGAGGGCACCAGTAAATGGGGAATTAGGGGAGGGCACCAGTAAATGGGGAATTAGGGGAGGGCACCAGTAAATGAGAGGATTCTGGCACCCCATCTTGTAGTTTCAAAAGTCCTTAAAAATATTGAGTCTTGTTATCGAGTTGTGGGAGAGGTTGGGCAGACTTTATTGCTTGGAGTATATGAAACTGAGAATAAACGTTGTGGGGTGTATAAAATCACAAGGGGAATAGGGTAAATATATATAGGCTTTTTCAAACATTGGGGAATCAAGAAACGGAGATCATTGTTTGAAGAGGGAAAAGGTGAGAGGGGATAAACGTAGTAGCAACTGAGGGCAACTTTTTCACACAGAGAATAGTATATATATATAAACCAATGATAATCAACCGATGAAGTGCCCATTGCCATGCTGTATGACTGATTCCAAATAACTTGCTTTTTTTAGCATGCTTCAAGTAGCTGTGAGAATTTGCACTGCCTCCTCACAGGTCATTTAAACATGCCCAAAAGTTTGCTGTTACAAATGGAAACCTAATTGCATGGAGAATAAGATTTATTGATCTTTTGTTTCCAAATCTTAAAAAAATAAATTAAAAAAATTCTTGTAAGTCTTCCTGTCATTCTGGCTCATGTGCTGTAAGCGCTCGACCAGAAATTATACTTCAATATATTGAGCAACATGATGGGAAATTAATCCCTGAAGGCAAAATTCCAATCTGTTTACACCGAGGCTGATTGTAGTGAGCCTGGAAGAAGTCGGATGCAAATTGCAATATATGGCTCTCTCATTGTTCTGTCTTTCACTGCTAATGCATATACTTGCTTTAATCCCCAAAACATTTAGCAAGATTATATCAGCAGCTCCGTATTTACCTTTCTCACACTTAACAATCGACTAGTCTGGCATCGTGGCGCCACGGTACAGTTTCTTCCTTACAGCGCTTGCAGCACTGGAGACCCGGGTTCGCTCCCGACCACGGGTGCTGTCTGTACAGAGTTTGTACGTTCTCCTGTCACCGTGTGGGCTTTCGCTGAGATCTTCGGTTTCCCCCCACCCACCAAAGACGGTATGTTAATTAGTCTGAAGAAGGGTATCGGACCGAAACGTTGCCTATTTCCTTAGCTCCATAGATGCTACTGCACCCGCTGAGTTTCTCCAGCTTTTTTGTGTACCTTTGATTCTCCAGCATCTGCAGTTCCTTCTTAAACAATATTAATTAGCTTGGTGGATGTGCAAATTGTCCCTAGCATGTGTAGGACTGTGCTAATGCGTGCAGGGATCAGTGCGGACACGGTGGGCCAAAGGGCCTGTTTCCACTGCTGTATCTGAATAAATATAGACACAAAATACTGGAGTAACTCAGCGGGACAGGCAGCATCTCTGGATACCAGCATCTGCAGTTCCTACCTTTACATTTCGTCTGCTCCACTGTGAAATCTCCCCAAGGTATGCCTACTTTGAAGTTTTCCTCCTCTCTCCGACGAGGGTTCTGCAACATCCTCTCTCGCAGCTCCCCCTCTTGTAATTCCTCCTGCTCTCCAGCGACCAACGCAACTATATTCTCCTTGATGTCCATCTCCTTTGATATTTTATTTCTACACCATACACTTCCTTATCGCTGTGTCACCCTCTCCCCTGACTCTCAGTCTGAAGAAGGCTCAAACCCAAAACGTTAGCCATTCCTGCTATCCAGAGATGCTGCATGTCCCATTGAGTTACTCCAGCATTTTGTGTCTATCTTTGGTGCAAACCCAGCATCTGTAGTTCCTTCCTATTCATTATTAAAACAAGAAATAGCTGTATAGGTGCCTTCCTCCCTCACTCTATGATAATCTGTGCCTGTGTTGCTGCTGATATTGTCCCATTCACCAGTGTGCAATGAAATTCCTTGTTCAGAGGAAGCTCAAAGAGTAAACAGTAGAAATACAATAATGATAACATAACAATGGGTACAACGCAGCAGAATGGTGCAAGATTGTAGTCTAAGCAGAAGTATGGCAAAAATCTACGTACCAAAATGTGATAACTAATGAGGTAGTGCAGAGTGTAAAGAGGCTGTCCCACTGTGGCGACCTAATTGGCAAGTTTAGAAGTGTTTGCCCTCGACTCGTACTCGCAGTGTGGTCGACACGAGGTCCTAGGAGGTCTTTGTAACTCTCCTTCTTGCTCGATGGTAGTCCCCGCGTACTCGAGGCCTCAGCGTGGTCAAGGCCTTTTTTTCAATATGTTTAAAAATGCCCGCGAGTTAAAAAAGTTTGCCATAGAAAAAATCAATAATTTATTATTCGTAGGTTTAGTCGAGGCAGGTCCTAGTGGGTCGTAATGCTATTCATAGGTAATTGAAGGCAATCAAAGGTAATCGAGGTTAGTCGAAGGTAAAGCTTGTTGAGACAAAGGTCAGTAAACCGACCAGAAATGTTAAATGTCCGCTAAACATTATTAAAAGTTGTTTGGCTTTCTAAAAGTGTCTCCACTCCTTCTCCCATCTCCTCTCCACCCTCCTCTCCCCGCTCTCTAAAAGACTTGCCGTAACCGTGGCAGCCATCTTTTACCTTCCTGTTCATCGTGGGTGTGAATTTCAGCCAGCGCTCCCCCACTTTTCCTGGCTCCCACCTTTGCGATGTGTTTGTGTGTGCGGTCGGTTGCTCTGGCTCGCGGTTTCATCGCTGACGGGGGATCCAGCTCGAGGATTTTCAGGCGAGTGCCCTCGAGCTTGAAGGTCGAAGACAATCGCTGAAAAGTCGCATCAGTTGGACAGGCCCTTAAGAGTACATACAACATGATAAGATATAACTTTATTTTTCCCAGGGGGGATATTGGTCTGCCAACAGTAATAAAACACAAGAAACATGAAATTAACGTGACGAGTGGGAAGGATTGGATGTGCAAAGATTGGGGAGGTGGAGGTGGAGGGGAGTCAGTCTACCCCATGACAGAAGGGGGAGGAGTTGTAGCTTTTGATAGTTACAGGGAAGAAGGATCTCCTGTGGCATTCTGTGCTGCATCTTGGTGGAACCAGTCAGTTGCTGAAGGTGCTCCTCAGGTTGACCAGTGTGTCATGCAGGGGGTGAGCTGCATTGTCCAGGATGCCCTTCAGTTTGAGGAGCATCCTCCCTTCCAAGGGCACCTCCCATTAATCTAACTTCACCATCAGGACGGAGCCAGCCTTGCTGATGTGCTTGTTAATCCTGTTGGCATCTGTAGCCTTTGCGTACCAACATGATGGTTTCTTGGGGAGGGTGTGTGAAAGATATGACTAGTTCAGGCGTCTGATAGCAGTTGGGAAGAAGCTGTTCCCTGCGAGCCAAACATCGTAGAGTTGAGTTCCACAGCTTAACACCTTGGCTGAAAGCTTGGTGTGGAACCAAGTGATGGATGTAGCCTTTGTGGTTCAACCACTTACCCTGAGAAAGATTTTTAGTGGCAAACTTTGAAGTCTTCATCTAGCAATATCCCAGCAATTAATGCAAACCATGTTGAGGCGGCACCTTGTAAAAAAAATCGACCTTCGCAAGAGGCTGTACAAAGAGAAAGGTTTTGATGACTGTCCTAAAGGAGGCAAGCAATGCTCAAGGAAGAAATTTTGCGGCATAATATTTTGGCAGCTGATTTGACAATGGTGGGGCGTCATTGAAAATGATTTATTTTTCAAGTTTTGGAGGACACAACTGAGCATTTTTCAAGCATGGTCATAGAGGGATTTAAAAACTAGGGGGAACATTTTTATCCAAGGAACGACTGAATTCTGAAGAAGGGTCTTGACACAAAGTGTCACATATCCATGTTCCTGCCTAACCCACTGAGGCATTCCAGCATTTTGTGTCTTTCCTTGGTATACAGCATCTGCAGTTTCTTGTTTCTACATTTTTATCCTAGATTTGTTTGATGATAACTTGGTATTAGTCAGCAAAGTCTGGGATGGTCGTGATCTAAATGATTGGGCAATGGCTGGGGAATTTTGGTTGAATGTGGGTATTGAAAATTGAGTGATGAAGGGCCTAAGATTAGTAACTGATGAGCTGGGAAGGTGCCAAAGCTGGGTGCAGTTAGAAATAGATGATGGCTTTATCTTTCTAAGAATCTATGCTGGGTCGATGGTGAAACCTAATTCATAATCATAATCATAATAATCTTAATCATAATCATTCTTTATCAGCCAAGTATGTTTTGCAACATACAAGGAATTTGATTTGCCTAGATTCATACTAATAAAAAGCAACAGAACACACAAAATACATTTTAACACATACATCCACCACAGTGACTCCTCCACATTCCTCACTGTGAAGGACGGCAAAAAAAAAATTCAATCTCTCCCTTTGTCCTCCAGTGGTCGGAGGCCTCTAACCTTCTGTTGAAGGGACGATCCTACTTCCGTAGCCAACAGCGGGCCTCCTCATCGGGGCGATCAAGCTCCTGCATCGGGGAGTTGTCAGCTCCCCCGCACCGGGCCATCTGACCCCAGGATTGGGCTTGTCGAACGTCGTGCGGATGTACAATCGAGATCGCAACAAAACTCATTGGTCATGAATTTCCTATGTTAGTTTGTGGGTATAGACTTATCTGGAGTGGGTCTTGCAGCAGTAACCTGGTCCACTTGATCCATGTGCTCCTTCCAACCAAGATGTGAACCCCATTACATTGCCACTTGTCAAAGCTCTTAGAGCATTCTCTCGCGTTCAGAAGAATGATAGCAGATCTTATTGCAACTTCAGAAAATTCTTACAAACAAGGAAGGTGCAAGGAGGATATTTCTCCCGACTGAAGAGTCTAGAACCAGGGGTCAAACTCTCAGAATAAGGAGGAACCATGTGGGACTGAAGTAGGGAGAAATGTATATTCAGTCATACAGCATGGAAACAGGCCCTTCAGTTCAACAGTCCATGTTGACCAAGATGCCCAAATGGGTCTTTGGAATTCTCTTTCCCTGTGGGGTAAGAAGGGTCAATTATTTTCATTCAAAGGAAAGGTAGTTAGATTTTGGGACATGAAGTGAACCAAGGGCTGCATGGAAATGGAGCTGAGGCAGAAGCTTGGCTGTGACTGGGCAGGCTAATGTTTTTAAAAAGGGGTAAAGTTGCTGCCTTATAGTGCCAGAGGCCCGGGTTCGATCCTGACAATGGATGCTGTCGGTACGGAGTTTGTATGTTCTCCATGTGACCACGTGGATTTTCTCCAGGTGCTCTGGTGTCCTGCCACACTCCTTGGTATAAGGGCATATAGATCTATGTTAATTGAGTTGTAAAATTGTCCTGTGTGTAGGGCATTGCTAGCGCATGGGGGTGATTGCTGGTTGCCATGGCCTTAGCGGGCCGAAAGGCCTGTGTCCGCACTGTATCTCTAAAGACTGAAGCCTGTGAAGATGTTCTCCTGAATTTTGTAACATCTGGGAAACATTCGATAGTTTAGTTTAGTTTAGAGATGTAGCGCGGAAACAGGCCCTTCGGTCCACCGGTTCCGCGCCGGCCAAGCGGTCCCCGCACATTAACACTATCCTATACACACTAGACACAATTTACATTTATACCAAACCAATTTGCCTACAAACCTGTACGTCTGAGGAATGTGGGAAGAAACCAAAGATCTCTGAGAAAACCCACGAGGTCACGGGGAGAAGGTACAAAAATCGTACAGATAGCCCCTGTAGTCGGGATCGAACCCGGGTCTCTGGCACTGCAAGACCTGTAAGCCAGCAACTCTACCACTGAGCGACTGTGCGGCCCTTCGTTCTTCTTCGTTCTACTACAAATATTTGTGGAGGCTATTTAAAAAACGCTGGAACTCCACTTGTTTCAGTGGCAATCTTTGGAAATTGGTGTCATGAAAAACCACCTTCCTCCCTCAGCCGATCCCATCCACTGAAACAAGTGAAGTCTCATTTCCACCTGCGCCCTGGCTAATCTGGCATGGGGCTCCACAGGCGGATTTGCCAGATTAACTTTTGGGAAGCCACGGGGTGTTGGAACTCTGCCTCCAGAACAAGTGGGAGTCCGCTTGTTGCTTCCTGACTACTACCATGTGGGTGGATGCCAGCAGATCCTGTCGGACCTGCCAATATTCTTCAGGAAAATAAATTGCTGGCTGGATCGGGAGCTCGGCTCGGCTGCTGCTTTTGCCTGTGGTGACCGTATCTGGGGGAGGGGTGACTGTGACCCGGGGGCAAACGAGGAAAGGCGCTGCGTTGCAAACTTCGGATTTCCTCCGCCTCCCCGCCTCGCTCCTCGCCGGTATTTCAGAACCATCAGAGGCGTTGCTTAAGGTGCGAATTGACAGAAAATATATGTGAAGCGGCTGAGCCAAGTCCTGGCAGGATTGGACTTGGCTTGACATCACGGAATAACTAAGTGATGCTCGCAGGTTGGGAAGAGGTGCCATGCATAAGAAACAGCTTCATGGATGTAGAGCCCAGGCTGTGGTAGCTAAGCAGCCGTGCTTTATTGTGTTAGTCTTTGGGGGAGAGGGATGAAGACAAGTAGTGTGTTTTCCTTGATTACCTTTGGGGGCTTGGGAATATTTACATGGAACTTTTTTTTCCCACTTGAGGCGATGTAGGTGGGGCTTCTGGTAAGTCGGTGCACAGTCTGTGGAAACAATGAGCTTTCATGTACGGTCTCTTCCGAAAGAAAGTGGAAGGAATTTAAAAAAAAAAACAGCTCCGTGCATCTTAAATTTGAGATGAGAATTACCGCAGCAACCAGCGAATGTAATGCTAGGTGATGTTTGCCTTTTGCGTACTTCGAGTAATGAATTGACAGATAGCGCGCCATCTTTGGTGAATTGAATCTAATCAGGGCGGGGAGGGGTAGTCATAGAGGCTGTCGAATGCATACTCCTCCCGTGGACCAAACCAGGCCCCACACTTGACTTGCTGAGACCTCTAAGTGGGAAAGTCCCTGAACAGAGGTCAGAGCCTCTGAATTGAAGGACGTTCTTTCAGAAAGGAGATGAGGAATTTCTTCAGTCAGAGGGTGGTTCTTTGCCACAGATGGATGTGGAGGCTGTCAGTGGATATTGTAAAGGCAGAGATAGATAGTCCCTGATTAGTATGGGTATCGGGGGTTATGGATGTGAAGGTGTTTAGGAGGGAGAGATAGATCAGCCATGATTGAATGGCAAGAGTAGATGGGCCGATTGGCCCAATTCTGATCTCATCACATAAACTTATGAGAGAGGTTATTTCCTGCTTCTGAGTTTTGCTGCACAACAGTGACCCAATTATTTTTCTGTTAGGAAGCTGATGTCTGTGCTATGTATAGGTCACATTATTTTATGAATAAGGAACTTCTAGAACTTGTTTTTGTCCGCCTATACCTCTTGTTGGATTTGTACAAATGTTCTCTGATCCACTGGTGTTCATCATAACAGGTAGTGCAAATGGAATGTGTAGGAAGGAACTGCAGATGTTGGTTTGTACTGAGGAGAGACGCAAAATGCTGGAATAACTTAGCAGGACAGGCAGCATCTCCGGAGAAAAGGAATGAGAATGAGTCACTCCAGCATTGTGTATCCACCTGGGTGTCCTTGTACATCAATCACTGAAAGTAAGCCTGCAGGTACAGCAGACAGTGAAGAAAGCCAATGGCATGTTGGCCTTCATAGCGAGAGGATTTGAGTAAAGGAGCAAGGAGGACCTACTGCAGTTGTACAGGCCCTGGTGAGACCTCACCTAGAGTATTGTGTGCAGTTTTGCTCTCCTCATTTGAGGAAGGACATTCTTGCTATTGAGGGAGAGCAGCGTAGGTTCACCAGGTTAATTCCTGGGATGGTGCCGCGACTGACATATGATGAAAGAATGGATCGGCTGGAATTTAGAAGGATGAGAGGGTACCTTATGGAAACATACAAAATTCTTAATGGCTTGGACAGGCTACATGCAGGAAAAATATTCCCAATGTTGGGGGAGTCCAGAACCAGGGGCCACAGTTTAAGAATTTGCAATATGTCATTTTTGGACTGAGTTGAGGAGAAACTTTTTCACCCAGAAAGTTATGAATCTGTGGAATTCTCTGTGGAAGCCTGCAGGTACAGCAGCCAATGGAGGCCAATAAGAAACATAGAAAATAGGTGCAGGAGGAGGCCATTTGGCCCTTCGAGCCAGCACCGCCATTCATTGTGATCATGGCTGATCATCCACATCCACTATCAGTAACCCATGCCTCCCCATGTCCCTTGATTCTGCTAGCCCCTAGTGCTCTATCTAACTCTCTTTTTAATTAATCCAGTGAATTGGCTGCTACTGCCTTCTGTGACAGAGAATTCCATAAATTCACAACTCCCTGAGTGAAAAAGTATTTTTCTCCTTGCTGTTTTAAATGGCCTCCCCTTTACTCTGAGTGTGGCACCTGGTTCTGGACCCCTACAACATTGGGAACATTTTTTCTGCATCTAGCTTGCCCAGTTCTTTTAAAATTATATACCTTTCTATAAGATCCTCTCTCATCCTTCTAAATTCCAATGAATACAAGCCCAGTCTTTCCCATCGTTCCTCATATGGCAGTCCTGCCATTCCGGGGTTTAACCTCGTGAGCCTACGCTGCATTACCACAATAGCAAGGATGTCCTTCCTCAAATTAGCAGACCATAACTGCATACAGTACACCAGGGCCCTGTACAACTGTAGAAGGACCTCTTTACTCCTATACTTAAATCCTCTCATGATAAAGGCCAACATGCCATTAGCTTTCTTTACTGCCTGTTGTACCTGCATGTTTACTTTCAGTGACTGGTGTACAAGGACACCCAGGACTAATTGCACTTCCCTTTTTCCCAATCTAACGCCATTGAGATAATTATCTGCCTCCTTGCTTTGCCGCCAAAGTGGATAACTTCACATTTATCTACATTATACTGCATCTGCCATGTATCTGCCCATTTACTTTTGGGCGGAAATCCTGGGGGGGGGGGACCTGTTTTCCACCCCCCCCCATGGTTTGAGCGGAGCAGGACAATCCCCCCCCCCCCCATGTGAAACATGTTGCAGCAAAACCGAAGCCTCTGAAGTTGAGTCGCAGCCACAACGCCACCACAGCCTCCGAAGTCAGCCAGCTCCGTGATGGTAAGTCCACAGGCTCTGCGACTGGAGCCCTCAAGGTCAATTCCAGTTGGAGGCCGCCTACTCCTAGAATCTAGCAGCCTGGGACTAGCTGCAGTTCCCAGGTCAGCTCGCCTGTCCCGGGACTGGCTGTAGCACCCAGGACAGCTTATCTGCCTTGCAGCGGAGCTCGCTTGACCCGGGACTGGCTGTAGCGCCCATGTCAGCTCGCTTGACCCGGGACTGGCTGTAGCGCCCAGGTCGGCTCGCTTGACCCGGGACTGGCTGTAGCGCCCAGGTCGGCTCGCTTGCTGCAGGTCTGGCTGTGGTACCCAGATCACTTGCATGCCCCGGGCCTGGCTGCAGTTCCCAGGTTGGCTCGCCCAGGGAAAACTAATTGAAAATGAATACTCCTGCGGGCTGGATGATTCTGGGTTGTGGGCCGGATCTGGCCCATGGTCCGTTGGTTGCCGACCCCTGTCCTAGATGTCAGGCCTCATTGTGTCCCTCCCACATGTTTTAAAAGTGATTTCTGCCGGTCCAAGTCGCCCTGTAACCTCCCAGCATCCTCCGCAGTTCACACTGCCACACAGCTTTGTGTCATCTGCAAATTTGGTAGTGTTACTTTTAATTCCATCATTTAAATCATTAATATATTTTGTAAATAGTTGTGGCCCCAGCACCAAGCCTTGTGGCACTCAACTCGCCACTGCCTGCCATTCTGACAGGGACCCATTTATTCCTACTCTTTGTTTCCTGTCTGCCAACCATTTTCTTCCATGTCAGGGACCCCAAATACCATGTGCTTTATTTTCAACTACTCTCCTGTGAACCTAATTCCTTTCTGTCCAGATACACTAATCCACTCCCCTTCACATTTTATTTGTCACATCCTCAAAAATCTAGATGCAGGACTTTTCCCCTTCACACCAATCCATTTTGGACCAATGCTTTACTGCTATCCAAATGCGCCGTTATTACTTCTTTAATAATTGACTCCAGCATCTTTCCCACCACCGATGTCAGACTAACTGGTCTATAATTCCCCGTTTCTCTCACCTTTCTTGAAAAGTGGGATAACATTATCTACCCTACAATCCACAGGAACTGATTCTGAAACTATTGAACTTTGAAAAATGATCACCAATGTGTCCACAATTGCACGTGCCACCTCCTTGTGTACCCTGGGATGCAGACCATCATGCCCTGGGGATTTATCAGCCTTCAGTCCCATCAATCTACCCAACACTATTTCTTGTCTAATGCAAATTTCTTTCAGTTCCTCTGTCTCCCAAGATCCTCTGTCCTCTAGCACAACTGGGAGATTGTTTGTGCCTTCTTTAATGAAGAAAGAACCAAAGTACCTGTTCAACTCTTCTGCCATTTCCTTGTTCCCCATAATAATTTCACCCGTGTCTGCCTCCAAGGGACCCACATTTGTCTTTACTAATATCTTTCTCTTAACATACCTAAAGAAGCTTTTACTATCCTTCTTTATATTCTTGGCCAGCTTACCCTCGTACTTCATCTTTTCACCCCATATTCCCCTTTTTGTTACCTTCTGTTGTCCTTTGAAATTTTCCAATCCTCTAGCTTCCAGTTACTCTTTGCTATATTATACACCTTTTTTAGGTTTTTATTCCATTCCTAACTTCCCCTGTCAGCCACATTGCCTCCTATTTCCCATAAAATCTTTCTTCCTCTTTGGAATGAAATGATCCTGCATCTTCTGGATTCACACAGAGAGTAGTGAATCTCTGGAACTCTCTGCCACAGACGGTAGTTGAGGCCAGTTCATTGGCTATATTTAAGAGGGAGTTAGATGTGGCCCTTGTGGCTAAAGGGAGCAGAGGGTATGGAGTGAAGGCAGGTACGGGATACTGAGTTGGATGATCGGCCATGATCATATTGAATGGCGGTGCAGGCTCGAAGGGCCGAATGGCCTACTCCTGCACCTAATTTCTATGTTTCTATGTCTATTATGTCGAGAAATTCCTGCCATTGCTGTTCCAATGTCATTCCTGCTAGCATCCTTTTCCAGTCGACCTTGGCCAGCTCCTCTCTCATGCCTTCTCAGTCCCCTTTGTTCAACTGCAACACTGACACTTCAGATTTAACCTTCACCCTCTCAAATTGCAGATTAAAACTTATCATATTATGGTCACTACCTCCTAACGGTTCCTTTACCTTGAGATCCCTTATTAAATCTGGTTCATTAAACAACACTAAATCCAGAATTGCCTTCTCTCCTGGTAGGCTCCAGTACAAGCTGCTCTAAGAATCCCTCTCGGAGGCACTCTACAAACTCCCTTTCTTGAGGTCCGGAACCAACCTGATTTTCCCAGTCTATCTGCATGTTAAAATCTCCCATAACCACAGTGGCATAACATTTGTTACATGCCAGTTTTAACTCCTGCTGCAACTTGCACCCTATATCCAGGCTACTGTTTGGGGGTCTGTAGATAACTCTCATTAGTGTCTTCTTACCTTTATAATTCCTCAATTCTATCCACAGCGACTCTACATTGTCAGTCCCTATGTCACCCCTCACAAGGGACTGAATTGTATCCCTCGCCAACAGAGCTACCCCACCTCCTCTACCCACCTGCCTGCCCTTTCTATAGGACATATAACCCTGAATATTCAGTTCCCAGTCCTGATCCTCCTGTAGCCATGTCTCTGTAATTCCCACAGTCATATCCACCAATCTCCAACTGAGCCTCAAGCTCATCCACTTTACTTCTTATACTTCGTGCCTTCATTTATAATACTTTTAATCCATTACTCACCTTGCCTTTCACATCAAATCCTATTTCACTTGGCCATACTCTCCTATCCCTTCGCAAGATTACGGTCCCTTTAATTCTGGTGTCTTTCTTATCTTTTCCTATACGCTCTTTCCATTTTTCCTCCATCCTTGTATTTCCAATTTGTTCCCCCCCCCCCCCCCACTATTTAGTTTAAACCCATCCGTGTAGCAGTGGCAAACATGCCTAGATTCACTGGATGTTTTCAAGAGAGAGTTAGATATAGATCCTGGGGCTAACGGAATCATGGGATATGGGGAGAAAGCAGGAACGGGGTACTGATGATCAGCCATGATCACATTGAATGGTGGTGCTGGCTCAAAGGGCCGAATGTCCTACTGCTGCAACTATTTTTTTTATGTGTCTGTATATTCGGTGCAATGGGATTCTGCCTTTAGCAGTGAAAGAGTTAAATGTGATTTTGCCCTTCTTGTGCCCCCCCCCCCCCCAAGTTAATTTTCTTCTCCACCTTGCTTTGGAAGCATCACAGCTTGGCCAGATAAAGAATGTATTCTTCTTTCAGACCTGCAGTGCTTTATAGATGTAATGGCCGGGGTTGGGTAATTTCAAACGCTTAATAGTGCAGCACCATCTGGTGTCTCCAGGGAATACACATAGTATGTGGCCATGGCTTAGCTGAATCTATATTGAAGCTCGGAGATGTCAAAGGACCCCCCTCGTGAGAGCGACTTTCATTGAAGTAAAGCTGCAATGCAGATGGGACCTTAACTAAACCTTTGCATTGGTTCAGGGTCAGTGGCTTGGAGTTTGCAAGTGGCGTTTGGTTATCTAAAGGGTGATTGCAAGGGTGGAAATGTCTGAAGCATCCTCCATTTACTCATCCTTGTGGGAGGAGCATACATGGGAGTTTATTGGCTAGCACAGCATCTCCTCTGGAAATCATGCACAATTTCCACGGAGAGCTCTTTACTTTCTTCACATCAAAGTTAGATGGGCTAATTTGTAAATGTCTCGTATGTTTGGGAGCGAGGCAAGGTGGCACAGCGGTAGGGTTGCTGCCTTACTGCGCCACACACATGGGTTCGAATCTGATTACAGGTACTGTCTGTACAAAGTTTGTACATTCTCCCCATGACCACATGAGTTTTATCCAGGCGCTTCTGGTTTCTTCCCACACTCCAAAGCTGTACAGGTTTGTCGGCTAATTTGCTTTGGTTAAATTATGAATCTTCCCCAATGTGTAGGGCAGTACTAGTGTACGGAGTGAATGCTGGTTGGTGCGGACACTGTGGGCTAAATGGCCTGTTTCCATGCTGCATCTCTAAAGTCTAAGGTTTAATGATTTTGGGATATGTTTCTTTCCTCTTTATTTAGTTTTAGACACGAACACGTTGAAGACAAAATGTGGCCATGTTTCACATCACAGAGTAACTCTTGGTAAAGGTGGCAGGCGACTGCTTTACTTGTGGTGTTGAGGTTTCTCATTTAATGACTTTCATATCGTATTGCTTCATGGAAGTGGACCTCCATATTTGCTCTGGAGGGAACTTTCCTGTGGAGAGAACTGGTCCAGACAATATTGTGAAAGTTTATAATCTCCAAAACAAAACATCATCGGACCCAGCTCCAGAGCCTGTTAAAGTGCCGTTTGTTCCCAAACTTTCAATCAAGATCCACTGGGGAGAAATGTGTAGGAAGGAACTGCAGACGCTGGTTTACACCTAAGATAGACACAAAATACTGGAGTAACTCAGCGGGACCGGCAACATCTTTGGAGAAAAGGAATTGGTGATGTTTTGGGTCTGAAGAAGGCTCTTGACCTGAAACGTCACTCATTCCTTCTCTCCAGAGATGCAGCCTGTCCCTCTGAGTTACTCCAGTATTTTGTGTCTATCTATGGTAAACTTAGTATTAATTTATGTTCCTTTTCTGTTCTTGATTTCCACATTATGTCTACAAGATTCATCGTAGCTTTCCTCATTTACTTTTTGAAAAATGTTGCTACCTTTCACCCTCTCGAAAAACGCATGCTTGAACGAGTTGTTCATTTTGCTCCAATTACTGTCCCATCTGAATTCTTCTTTTGCAATAAAGATCTTGAGTGTTTGGTGTTGATGAGGTTGGTGTGGGAGAAGCCATGCTTGACTTGACTGTGGGAAAACACCATTTCACTTTAAGCTGCTTTCAGCCCAGTGGTATGAATATTGATTTCTCTGACCAAGTAAACCCTGCATTCCCCTCTCTCTCCTCCCCCCCCCCCCCCCCCCCCCCCCCCCCCCCCCCCGCCACCCACCCAAGTAACACCAGCTTCTCGTTCTCACCTCACAAACAGCTAACAATGGACTGTTTCCTTTACCTTGGTCACTTTTTTACGTAACTTCCATTCATCTTATTCAATATCTCTACATCACCATCTGTATCTCTCGTTTCCCTTATCCCTGACTCTAATCTGAAGATGGGTCTCGACTCAAAACATTACCCATTCCTTCTCTCCAGAGATGCTGCCTGTCCTGCTGAGTTACTCCAGGATATTGTGTCTATCTTTGTAAGCTGTGTTCAGTTCAGGTCATTAAACTGGAGCGGATGTAGAAAAGCTTTATGAGGATGTTGTCAGGACTCGAGGGCCTGAGCTATAAGTAGCAATCGGGCAAGCTACAACTTCATTTCTTTGTATGCAGGGGACTGAAGAGTGATGCTATAGCGGTCTATAATTCATAATGGGAATAGGATGGGGTGAATGCACAGCGGCTTTTTTACAGTGTAAGGGAATCAAAATTAGCATTAATTTAAGGTGAGATGGGAAAGATTTATTTGAAAGTTGAGAGGCAACCTATTCTCACAGAGGGTGGTGGAGTTTATGGAACGAGCCTCCATGAGGATGTAGGTGAGGCAGATACCCTTCATCTTAAACCTACTGTTAAAATGTGTCTGCACTGACCATCGACTCAGAAGTAGCTTCTGAGTTTCTAAAACAATTCCTTTGCAGCGTGCTAAATGCTGTCGAGGTTTAATTTGTAGAGTTATCTGTATTAGGTAGCAAGTGATTACCACAAGTTCATGCTGTCTTCTTGATCTTTGTGTTAATTTGAACAGCAAAGACTTCATTGATACTCCCTGCAGGCATGTGCCGAATAGCTGACAATAGTTTTGGGATTTCCTTGCTCGCAAGGCTGCTGACATTTTCACTGAGAAATGGCTGTGACACTTGTGGTGCTATCTTTAATGCAACTGCAAAATCCAGATCAATTTTAATGCGGTTTGTCCAATTAATTTTCTTGTTAATGTTAGCGAGCCCTCCTCACTCGTAAATTAGACCGACCTACAGATGCACCATTAGAATGCATTTTATCGGGATGAATTACAGCTTGGTTTAGGAACAGCTCCATCCAAGACCGCAAGAAATTGCAGCGAATTGTGAACGCAGCCCAGACCATGACACAAACCAACCTCCCTTCCATTGACTCCATTTATACCTCGCGCAGCCTCGGCAAGGCCAGCAGCAAAATCAAGGACGTCGCACCCTGGCCACTCCCTTGTCTCCCCTCTCCTATCAGGCAAAAATAACAGAAATGTGAAAACACACACCTCCAGATTCAGGGACAGTTTCTTCCCAGCTGTTATCAGGCAACTGAATGATCCTACCACAACCCGAGAGCAGTGCTGAACTACTGTCTACCTCATTGATGTCCCTCGGACTATCCTTGACCGGACTTTGCTGGCTTTATCTTGCACAAAATGTTATTCCCTTATCATGTGCCTTATACCCTGTAAATGGATCAATTGTAATCTTGGAATGTCTTTCTGCTGACTGGTTAGCACGCAACAAAAAGCTTTTCACTGTACCTCGGTACACGTGACAATAAACTAACTTGAAACTGAAAGATGCTGGAGCAATTCAGGGATGGTGGAGCCATTGAAGGTCGGTGTGGTTGTCTTTTCCTCCTGGGAACTTTTGGTGCCTGTCGCTACCAGGGAATGTTAGTTCGGTTTAGAGGTACAGCGGAGAAACAGGCCCTTCGGCCCACCGGGTTCGCGCCGACCAGCGATCCCTGCACATTGACAATATCCTACACCCACACGGGACAATTTTTGCATTTACCAAGCTAATTGACCTGCAAACCTGTACATCTTTGGAATGTGGGAGGAAACTGAAGATCTCGGAGAAAGCCCACACAGGTCACAGGGAGAATCTACAAACCCCTCATAGACAGCACCCGTAGTCGGGATCGAACCCGTGTCTCCGGCTTTGCATTCGCTGTAAGGCAGCAACTCTAACCGCTGCACCACCCTTGCCTCTTCCGGTGCAGGAGGAGTTTGGATGAGAAACCTGTTGTGCAGTTTAGATGAGAAATCTGTTGTGCTGCAGGCATCCAAGAAAGGAGTGCCTATTGCAGGAGCTCTGACAGGAGCTTGACTAATTTCATCCTGAATCCTGATCACACAATGGATGAATGGGATGTAATGAGTTGAGCATGATCGGATGGTAAGGTGCCAGACTTTTCATGACGAAACCCTGCAGGAATATTGCAAAGCTAATGAACTAATTATCATTATCTTGTTCAAGCATCCCAAAGGATCAAGCATATCTTGCCTCCACTATGGGCTTATTTAGGGTCTGAGGTAATGAATGTGGCTAGTACACACTCTTCAACAGACATGAGCGTGTTCACTCATTCTGCCTCTTATGGGTCTGTCCCACTTAGGTGACTCTTTAACAACTGCCAGGGACTAGCTTTAATGGGATTCACCTACGACACCTGGTGCCAACTGACGACAACACCTATGACAACCTACGACAGCAAAATTTGTCGCCGAAAAATTTCCAACATGTTGAAAATTTTGTGGCAGTTGCTGTAGTCGCCCAAAAAATCACCTAAGTGGGACAGGCCCATAAGTAAGACTTCCGTGTGAACATGATGCATGGGCTTGAGGTTCTCAGTGGGATCTCAAATGCTGTTTCTCTTTAACCATGGGTCGAGCTTCATAGGGGGGTGTTGGCACTTTAACGGAGCTTTGAGGATGTTTTGTAACTCTTCCTCAGCAGTGTAATCTCCTCACAAACAGAGCAAGGTAGAGTCTGTCTGGGATGCAGGCATGACACATTTGGACGACTTGGGCATCCCAACATTAACAGGGTGGCACGGTGGCGCTGCGGTAGAGTTGAGGCCTTACTGCGCCAGGGACTCGGGTTCGATCTTGACTACAGATGCTGACTATGAGGAGTTGGTACCTTCTCCCCATGACCTGCGTGGGTTTTCTCTTGGTGCTCCGTTTTCTCCTATAGTCCAAGGATGTGCAAGATTGTAGGTAATTTGACGGCATAATTGTAAACTGACCCCAGTGTGTGTCGGATAGTGCTAGTGTGCGGGGATCGCTGGTCGGCATAGACTCAATGGACCAAATGGCCTGTTTCTGCCCTTTCTCTCAAAAGTAAACGAAGCCTAAATCTGAGTGTAACTTGAGCCTTGGTACTGCGAAGATTGGCCTGTAGGGAACACCGATGTAGAATCAACGCGGGAGTAATTCAGCAGGTTGAGCTGCATCTCTGGAGATAATGGACAGGTGACATTTTGGATTGGGGCCCTTCTTCAGACTGATTGGTGGGCTGTGTTTTTTGAAGGGGTGAGATTGGAGTGGGTAAGGGGAAAAGAGAAGTTGGTTAACGGAAGATAGGCATAAAAAGCTGGAGTAACTCAGCGGGACAAGCAGCATCTCTGGAGAGAAGGTATGGGTGATGTTTCAAGTCGCACCCTTCTTCAGACCCAAGATGAAGTTTGGAAATAGAAGAGTTCAGAGAAGGTAGAAGGCCGGCGGGAGCAATCCAAGAGCCGGAGAAATGTTGAACGAGGGGTTGTCACTGCTTGGCGAGGATTCCTTACCATAGATAAAGGCTTGGAGGCTGAGGCAATCTGAAGAAGGGTCCTAACCAAAAACGTCACCTATCCATGTCTTCCAAACCCGCTGACTTACTCCAGGACTATGAATCTTTATCGAGAGAATGCTGGTCCCGCTTGTCCCTCCAGCATATTGGGAGGATCTTGCAGGGATGACCTATGTTGCATTTTTCCAGTGCTTGAAAATTAATTCCAATCTTACCTCTGTGTCCCTGTGACACTTGGCTATAGGGTGAGTTGGTAGATGAGAAAAGCAATATTCATGAAGAAAGTTGGAGGGAATGGAAAGGAAGAGGCTCAATGTATTTTTTTTAAATTTTGACATCAGTTTACAATATTTCCTCAGCTTTTATTCAATGTTCCACAAATTGGTTGCTTTTAGTTATTTTTTTAAAAAAGAACTTCTGTTGAAATGCGTCGTCTTTACATATCTTTAATGCATGTATTTAAAGATTGGAGGTGATGACTATTTCTGCCCTTTCAAACTGTTCCACTTGTCCACCAGTTCACTGCAGGCTCACCCTTGGCCTGTGCAGCACCAACAAAGAGCTTCAATCTTGAGCAAAACATTTGGTTCTGTCAGAAGTCAATGGGTCAGACAACATCTGTGGAGTGGATTGATAGGCAACTTTATGGGCTCTTCTAACTACGGATGCTACCTGTTACTCTGGTATTTTGTGATTTTTGACCAAAATACCTGTGATTGATGGGTGGTCAGTGTATTGTTATTTTGAAAATCTCCAGTGGTGTTCTCAAAGTAAATGCAGAGAAGTGTAATCAATCAGAATAATACTTTATTAGCCAAGCATGTTTTGCAACATACGAGGAATTTCATTTGCCAAGTCAGTCATACTAATAAAAAGCAAAGGAACACACAAAACATATTTTAACATAAACATCCATCACAGTGACTCCTACACATTCCTCACTGTGATGGAAGGCGGAAAAAAGTTCCATCTCTTCCCTTTGCTCTCCTGCCTCGAGCCCTCCCTTTGATAGGATGATCTTGACTTCCGTAGCCGGCGGCGAGCACTGCTTGTCAAGGCAATCAGCTGCTGCATCGGGAGGGGGGATGTCAGCTCCCCTGCTCTGGACGATCGAACCCGCGCCGGGGCTGGTCGAACCTTCCGCATCATTTGAGATCCCGACATCCACGCCTATTCCAAATCTGCAAGCTCCCGATGTAAGGTCCGTTGCCGCGGTTTGAGCAATCCCAGGCAAAGGATCGAGTCCAATGTAAGTCCACGCCCCGCGGTGGGGCCCAAGGTGAGTTTGAGGAGGCATCCAGCTCCATCGATGGTAGGCCGCAGAGCGACCAGAGAATGCGATCAGAAAATTTGTCGCATCTCCGGTAAGGTATGAAACGGGAAAAAAAAAGTTTCCCCTCCACCTCCCCTAACATAAAACAAACTGGACAACATTTAGACAAACTTTTAACACACACTACATTTTTTTTTTTAAAGACAAAGGAACAAACAGACGAGCGGCGCCCCTGGTGGTAATTTCTGCATGAATTGCTCCGTTGCCAGAGCAGAGGTTTATCAATGAGGGGAAAACAGATAATTGCTGGCTCTTCTGACACGATGAAGAGTTTTGGGCCTGTAGCGTTATGTCTTTCTATAGACACTGATTGTTTTCAACAGTTTCTGTTTTCATTGGGTGTTTGTGCTCTCCTCCTGAGCAGTGTTGCTCTTTCCAACTTACTTTTAATCCCTCTTTCTTTCAGCCACCAGTCTGCAGACAAATTAGAAACCACAATAATGTCTGCCACAATCAACAACTCAAACTTCCCAGTTTATTAAGAACGGTCTATGCCAAAGATAGACAAAGTGATGGAGTAACTGGAGTAACTCAGTGGGTCAGGCAACAAGTTCAGTCTGAAGAAGGGTCCCGACCTGAAACGTCACCAATCCTTCTTCTCCAGAGATGCTGACAGACCCGCTGAATTACTCCAGCACTTTGCGTCTATTCTTAGTTTAATAACTTTATTCGGAATAATAAACTTATAAAAACACGGTAAACTTTACTCAGAATAACAAATACATATGCAAAACAAAAACGGCACAAACCCGTGCATTCTCAGTGTTTTTCCATTCATACCCAGCGATATTTGCACATATCTTTAAACAAAATGCCATTGTCACTCGTTAGTATAACAACTTTGTTGACTTGGGTTGTGCAACAAGAGATTTGCTGTTTAATGGTTTCTCCGAGGAGTATTTGCCATTGTTGACTCAAGGTGTGTGTGTGTGGGGGGGAAAAAAATAACCCAAAGTGCAATTGTAATATCTCACAAGTAATTTCTACCTTCCCTTGGAATACAAATTCGATGAATGTGGTGGAGATTTTGACTTTGAAAAGCTTTCCAGCATTGCTTCAGGCTTCATTTGAATACAAATATTTTGTTTGTGCCACACGCTCTTTACTGAGCGGTATCCAGACAAAGGAGTTGCTTGAAAACGCCTCTCCTCATCCATTGCCTGTAGATGAAACACTGGAGAAACCAAGAATCCAGCCTGAAAGAAAATAGCAGCAGCCTTTGTTCGTAAATGCCAAATGTTCTGGCAATTACATGTCTGCTCCAAGGATTTTAGATTGTTGCATCGTACTCTCAAAACAAAAACTGAAAAAACAAAAAATCTTAAAATGTCATCACTTTGTATTATTTAGTTACAAACTCTTAGTGGGAGCACTTAGGATGTAAACCACAGTGGAAGAGAAATACATGAAGGCTATCTTTGTTTTAGGTTGTGAATAGGAGAGGTATTCCTGGAATGAAAAAGAGGAAATAATTTGTGTATGACAGGTAGTTGGTGAATTAAAGCAAGTGAAATGTCAGCTGTACTTTTCTTATGTTGCAGGCCTAACTTTGCATTTATTTTAGTGTTTTTAAAACATTTATTTTGCTCTTTTTTTAACCACTCCTTCCTTCTCCCACAATGCAATCGACTTTCCAAGTGTGATATTTTCACCTTCCTTTCTATCATTGCACCTGAGGTTCACCATCGGCACTGTATGGCCCAAAATATGAAGGAGAATGAATCCAATTGGACCATTTCCAATTTGGTCTTCCTAAAATCGTGATTGCCGGCGGAATGTTTTCACCACAAAGTGTGAACCATTCTTGGGTAACAACCTGACACTAGAATTGCAATGGACACAAAATGCTGGAGTAACTGAGCGGGTCAGGGAGCATCTCTGGAGAGAAGGAATAGGTGTCTTATTGGGTCGAGACCCTTCTTCAGACTGATAGTCAGGAGACCCTCTCCCTCTGACACCCCTGACTCTCAGTCTGAAGAAGGGTCTCACCTGAAATGTCACCTATTTCTTCTCTCCAGAGATGCTGCCTGAATCGCTGTTACTCCAGCTTTTTGTGTCTATCTCATGTTTTAAACCAGCATCTGTAGTTTCTTGCAACTAGAATTGCAATGGTACATTTATTCAGACTGGTACTGGCCTGAAACATCACCTGTACATTCCTTCCACAGATGCTGCCTGACTTTGTGTGTCACTGACTAATTAGCCAACGCATTCATTAAAATGGGAAAAGGAAACGTGTTTTTGATAGTTATCTTTCCTTCCGAGATGGTCCGCATGTTTCTGCAATTTACCAGTTTATGAAAAGTGGAAGACGATGAAAGAAGATTAACAATACCTGAAAGTTAAAAGGGGGTACATTTAGCTGGTAATTAAAAAAAAAAAAGGTTGCGAATTGAAGGAATGGAACAAATATGTTTTTCTTCCTTCCAACAACTTATTGGTGCCCAAAAATGCTGGAGAAACTGCAGCAGCATCTATGGAGCGAAGGAAATAAGTAATGTTTCGGGCCAAAACCCTTCTTCAGACTGAGAGTTTCTCCAGCATTTTCGTGTACCTTCGATTTTTCAGCATCTGCAGTTCCTTCTTGAACAACTTATTGGTGCCAACAGGTTTAAATTGGCCCAATGCCATGCATTAAAGAAGGTTCTGAAGAAGGGTCTCGACCCCGAAACATTACCCATTACTTCTCTCCAGAGATGCTGCCTGTCCCGCTGAGTTACATTATATCAGCACTTTCAGTCTATCTTCAATGCCACGTAATTGAATTGACTTAACCGTACCGCGGCACTCTCTTAGGGCATGTAATTTTTATTGTTATTTCAACGTTCGCCCGATGTTTTCCACACCTGAATAAAAATGTGTTTGGTGATTCTTTACATGCCCAGGAAGTGAAACCTGAGACTATTGAAGCACGGTTGGCAGTTCGGGAGAATTAGCCGAGACGGTGTTGTGGAAGGCATGCACTGAAATATAGTCTCAATGATTTATCTTGTTCCCCAACGGAGTTTGGAACTGAGCTACTTCTGTGCTCTGCCATTGAACTGAAGGAAGATAAAGCATCTTTAATGTTCTGGATTACAGCCTGCAGGAGTGCAATACTGTTTAGTTTGGGTCCACTTCATATCGAGAATTGAAGTCTGAATAAATGATATGAAGATTAGAAGGCATTGAAACAAAGCAGAAACCAAATAGTTTAGAGAAATGCACTGCAGGGAATGGTGAGCTCATTGCTTCGATTACATTGTTTTCTCGTTCCATTCACTATTATTCTGGCAACCCTATCTATTGGTTTAATTTGAGCACCTGGGTTACTTAGATATTCCTTCTGAGGGACTTTGTCCTAATGAGTTACTTTTATTCTCTTGTCATTTTGAATTTTTCATTTTTGACATTTTAATTCTATGCCTCAGAAGGCAGTGGAGGCCAATTCTCTGGATGCTTTCAAGCGAGAGTTAGGTAGAGCTCTTAAAGATAGCGGAGTCAGGGGATGTGGGGAGAAGGCAGGAACGGGGTACTGATTGTGGATGATCAGCCATGATCACAATGAATGGCGGTGCTGGCTCAAAGGGCCGAATGGCCCACCTGCACCTTTTGTCTATTTCAACTCTGAGTATGGTATCGTGGACATCACAGATAGGCTCAGTTTGAACTGTCTACAATTCATCTATGATTCCAGAGGGGCAAAGAAGCCTTCAAACTTTTGCATTATAGGCAGAACCTTTTCCTAAGTTATAGGAGCAGAATTAGGTCATTTGGCCCTTCCCAGCTTGGATAGCGTGGATGTGGATAAGATGTTTCCACTAGTGGGAGAGTCTGGGACTAGAGGTCATAGCCTCAGAATTAAAGGACGTTCTTTTAGGAAGGAGATGAGGATAAATTTATTTTGTCAGATGGTAGTGAATCTGTGGAATATGTGAAATATCAGCGGATATTTTTTAGGCATGGTGTCAGCGGTGATGGGGAGAAGGCAGGAGAATGGGGTTAGAGGGATAGATAGATCAGCCATGATTGAATGGCGGAGTAGACTTGATGGGCAGAATGGGCTAATTCTACTCCATTCTCTTAAGTCTACCAATTAAGGCTGGTCTATCTTTTCCTCTTGACCCGTATTCTCCTGCCTTCTCCCCATAACCCCTGACATCTGTACTAATCCAACCGCTGAAGGAATACCATACCTAAGAACATTTTATGATTCTTATTAATTTTTCAAAGATGCAAAGTATTCCCTTAAATTTTTGATTGCTGGCAGTAAAATTTAAAATGCACTTAGCTTTTTTATTTGAGAGGATGATGTTTTGCTATGAAAGGATATGAACCGATTCATCCTTTGAACACTTTAAAATGGAATAGCATAACTACATTTGTGGTGTGTTACTACAGCAGTAGAGTTATCGCCTTACAGCGCCGGAGACTCGGATCCGATCCTGACTACCAGTGCTTGTCTGTATGAAATTTGTACGTTTTCCCTGTGACCCGCGTGGGTTTTCTCCGAGATCTTCGGTTTCCTCCCACGCTCCAAAGACGTACAGGTTTGTAGGTCAACTAGCTTGGTATATTTGTGAAGAAAAACTCTCCCTAGTATGTGTTTGGTCGGGTTAATGTGCGGGGATTGCTGGTCGACGCGGAATCGGTGGGCCGAAGGACCTGATTCCGCGCTGTTGCTCTAAACTAAACTAAACAACATGGGTGGTGTTTGCATGGCTGCTTGTATGTTCATTAGAACAAGAGAGGCTGAGAGAACATTAGACACTTCATGCATTGTGATTTTCTGGAATGTGTTGGCTGAGGTGGAGGTTTCTGCCCCCATGTTTGGCTCTGGAATAAGACATCTATCTGCTAGGCTTACTGTATGCTGCTGTTAAATGTATAGCTGCTGGTTCACATTTGCAAGTTTGATGAGTAACTCTCGTTAGTGGAGCCATGTGTGAGTGTATGGTTGATAGAAGAAGTCATGAATTATTCCATTCGAACACAATGCTGCTATTTTTTTAATCTTCTTTGTAGAATCATGTTCATGGTACTTTTATTAAACCATCAAATCCACTGTAAAATGCGCACCTTTTCATTGATGGTAACAAATGCAATTGCTGAGGTCCAGAACATACGTGTTGCCTTGGTAAGGTGACGATATGTCCTCTGTTGTGATGGGTTGAGAGAAATAATGATGTAGTATCATGTGGTTTAGGTTAGGGATTCAGCACAAAAGTGTCCATTGGCCAACCTAGTCCATCACGCTAGTCCTATGTTATCCCCCATTCTCATCCACTCCCTTCACATTAGGGGTCATAATATCATGTGATCGGAGCAGAATTAAACCATTCGGCCCATCAAGTGTACTCCACCATTCAATCATGGCTAATCTATCTCTCCCTCCTAACCCCATTCTCCCACCTTCTCCCCATAACCTCTGACACCTGCACTAATCAAGAATCTATCTGTCTCTGCCTTAAAAATATCCACTAACTTGGCCTCGACAGCCTTCTGATTTACACAGTGTGGGAGGAAACCGGAGGAAACCCACACTGCCACAAGGAGAACATGCAAACTCCACACAGACAGAAAGCTGAGCTCACGATCAAATCTGGGTTTCTGGTGCCATGAGGCTGCAACTGTGCCACCCTTGATTTGTTTCTGAGTGCCAAGCTGCATCAGACCACTATAAATGAAAAGTGCAAGGTTATCTTTTGAGAGGAAAATGCTATTTAGCTTTGGTTTTCCCTCGCCTGCTATCACAATCCAGTTACAATCATAAAGCTCATCTGTGTTAATTCGTGGAATAAGGTTTTGCTTTAGATCAGTCACGGTTGGGTTTGTGACCCAAGCCTACTCTGTGCAGTTTGCTCTGTTCCGATCACGTTCACAGACTCTGATTACAAGAGGTGCTGTAGGAAATGAAAGATGTTCAGAAGCACGAAAGCAATTGAATTGTGGAGTTGGAATAAATAACGTTCAGATGTCAGATACTCATTTGTGATCTTCCAAGAGAAAAAGTGAAGCTTATGTTCATTCTGTCTGTTTCCTAACCGCAAGCTGTAATGCTGAAGTTTCAATGAAAGAAAGCAGCTTTATGTGGCTTTGTGTATTCCCTAACTCACTATGTTGATTCTTCAGCTGATACCAGGAATAACTTGTTTGCAAACTATGGCAAATATTGTATAACGTAGAGTACGCAACTGCAGATGCTGGTTTAAAACCGAAGAAAGACACAGAATGCTGGAGAAAACGAACAGGTGACGTGGTGAAGATAGATCTTGACCCAATACGTCACCTATTCCTTTACTCCAGAGATGCTGTCTGACCCGCCTGTCTCACTTGGGCGTCATTTGCGTGTCACGCAGGTGGCGTGCAAATATTATGTGAATCCCAAAATCCTGGGGCGCGCGCGCGACTGTGCATCACTGCCTATGTTACCACGCGCCATGTGCGCATCATGTGCGTTGTGACGCGTAAATTATGTCACGCAAATGACGCCCAAGAGGGACAAGCCTTTTACTCCAGCTTTTTGTGTCTATTGTATAATGTGGAATTTGGATTAGTCATATTGGAAAAAGTGCAATCAAGTGTAAACAGCCCTGCATCACTTTCTCCTTCCGTTTTCCACCAGCCCCTTCCACAAGATATTGGACGGAATGGGTTCCTTCCCCTTCTGCTGGTACATCTGCACTCTCAGAGCAGATGCTAAATTAAGTGAGAAAACAATGGAAACACTTTGTAGGTCAGGCTACATCTGTGGGAAGATAAATGGACCTAATGTTTCATCTCAAAGTCCCTTTCAGAGTTGGGAAGAACATGTTGCCTCGTCTCCTTGTAACAAAATGTTTAAGAAAGAACTGCAGATGCTGGAAAAATCGAAGGTAGACAAAAATGCTGGAGAAATTCAGCGGGTGAGGCAGCATCTATAGAGGAATATGCGACGCTTCGGGTCGAGTTCAGAGTCAAAGTGTGATCAGCATGGGAAGAGATCCTTCGGCTGACTGAAACCACGCTGACCATCAACCTACCATTTTCACATATCCCAGATCTATCCTACTCTATGGGGCGGTACGGTGGCGCAGCGGTAGAGTTGTTGCCTTACAGCGCCAGAGACCTGGGTTCGGTCCTGACTACGATTTAACGTCTGTACGGAATTTGTACGTTCTCCCTGTGACCTGCATGGGTTTTTTTCCCTCCCACACTCCAATGACGTGCAGGTTTGTAGGTTAATTGGGTTGGTATTATTGTAAATTGTCCCTAGTTTGTGTAGGATAGTGTAAATGTATCGGGATCGCTGGACGGCGTGGATTCTGTGGGCCAAAGGGCCTGTTTCCATGCTGTATCTCCAAACTAAAAATATTCACCCTGCATTCTTCACAACTCTTTCCCAGATTCCGCTACTCACACACACTGGGGCAATTTGCAGTGGACAGTTAACCTACCAAGGCACACGTGTTTGGGAAGAGGAAGGGAAATCGAATAACTGGAGGAACCCTGCATGGTCACTGGGTGAACAGGCAAACTCCAGGCACATTCAACACCCGAGGTCAGGATTGAACCTGGGTCTCTGGCACTGTGGCGGTGGCTCTTGCCCCACCACCTAAAATTATAATACACCGTGTTCAAAACCATTTCCAATAATTCTATTGTGGAGTGCAGGACTATCTTTAGTATATGCCTCTTTCAGTAATTGCTCATTCTTGTTCTGGCATGAAGCCAGAAAGTTGAGTGCAACATCAAATAAATATTTAAGAATTAAAATTGCTTCCATTAGCACTTTTGTTTGTCAGGCTTTTCAGTTATATTTGCTAATACCTCTATGGTGCACAGTTTTATTTTCCTATGTTAAGAATAGAATACAAGTTGTTGCATTGATAAAGGGGCTGTCCCACTTGTGCGACCTAATTGGCGAGCTTGGAAGAGTTTGAAAAAATGTCATGTTGAAAACCTCCTTCGACTATGTAGAAGACCTCCTTCGACCTCCTTCGTCTATGTTGAACACTAGCTTCGACTAGCTACGACTAGCTTCAGGACAATTGGACACCGAATAGTGGAGAGTGAAGACTCGATCTCCTTCGACCTCCCTTTGACTATGATGAAGACTGTCTACGACTACCTTTGACTACCCTTGATTACCTACGACTAACATGCCGACCTGCTACGACTAAACCTACGAGTAAAAGAGTATCGATTTTTTACATAGTGACCTTTTTTTACTCGCGGGCATTTTCTAACATATTGAAAAAAATGCCGCAACCTAGCCGAGGCCTCGAGTACACGGAGACCACTCTCGAGCATGAAGGAGAGTTACGTAGACCTCCTATGATCTCGTGTCGACCATGCTGCGAGTATGAGTCAAGGGCAAACTCGCCAGAACTCGCGGATTAGGTTGCCCAAGTGGACCTTAAGTGTATCGTCAATGTTCATATGGAGTAAATACCATTGATTGAATTGACTGAAAGGTACAGCAGGGTGACAGGCCCTTCGGCCCACGAAGACCACACCAACCATTCATCACCCCTCACACTAGTTCTGTTACCCCCCCACCTTCTCATCTACTCACTACCCACGAAGGAGAAGTTTGCAGAGGCCAATTAGCGTACAAACCCGCATGTCTTTGGGATGTGGGAGGAAACCTGAGCACCCACACTGTCGTAGGGCCACGCGTGGAAACTCCACACAGACAGCACCCAAGGACACGTTCTAATGCAGATCTCTGGTGCCGTGAGGCAACATTTCTACCAGCTCATTGAATTGCCTTAATTAAGTTGATTCAGTTCAAGATTGACATATGTATCGAGCAACGCCTCTGGTTTTGTGCAGTGGAAATGTAACCTAATCACAGAAAACTTTGAGTAAAGTCTACAGCGAAGGGGTGATGAAGAAGTTTCAGTCATTGATAAAAATCAAACAGCTAGAATATTTTGTGGATATTGTGAATATTTTGTGTATCAATTTTGCTTGGTCTGCCAACCTATTTAATGTAGGTTCTGTCCTCTAACCATGGTCTGCAACCAGATGTAATCTCATTTCCCTCTCCTGATTCTGAATCAGTGCACCAGGGCTCATTGCCACAGCTGCCTTATCTGTGCAACTTACTGTACAGATGGTATGATTATCAATTTATTGCATATACTGTGTATGGTTTGAAGAATCCTCTTTATCTGCAACAAGGTTATTATGCTTAATGCAAGTGGTGGCACTTGCCTATAAACTGATCAATTTCAATCTGCCACGCTAGCTTATCCAGGAGATAAGGTTATGTAGCTGGCAATGGTGCTTGAGATAGCAAAGCAAAAACTGAATGTGCTTTTAAAAGCCCATTTTCTCTTTCAATAAACCATAATACAAAGCAAATGGGAACTGAACAGTTGTGTAGTGCCAGTTATACATTAGCAAGGAACAGCTGGCCAGCTTGAATAGGTTGTAATAAGCTCATCCTGCTGGTGAAAGATGTAAAATTAAAAAAAGCCTTGGACTGCTGGAAACTCAAAATAAACATGCACAATGTGAGACTATTAGATAGTTTCTCAGCATTTATAAAGCTGGAAGGAAGCCTTTGTTGCCACTGTTTTTTTGTCATCTGTTCAATGCCCAATGCTCACAAACTTTTCCTTTTGTTCTGCTTAGCTTGCATATTTCCTCTTCTTATTCCTTCCTTTCCATCCTAGTAACTACCCAAATAAGCTGCAGAAACAAGGAACTGCAGATGCTAGTTTACACAAAATGACACACAATGCTGGAGTAACTCAGCAGGTCAGGCAGCATCTTTGGAGAACATGGGTGGATGATGTTTTGGGTCAGGACCCTTGTTTAGACTAAAGAGTCCGAGGAAGGATTCCAACCTGAAACATCACCTATCTTTGTTCTCCTGAGATGCTGCCTGTCCTGCTGAGTTACTCCAGCTCTTTGGGTCTTCCTTCCTACACATGCTGTCTGACCCGTTGAGATACTCCAGCTTTTTATGTCTAACCCCTTTTATACACCATGATGGAGCTGTCCCCACTTTAGTAGAGGGGGCCAACATTCAGATCTCAGTGTAGGCCGAATGGCCTATTTCCATGCTGTGTGAGTCTACTGCCCTATGATCACTTGTGCTGCATTCTAAGTTCTAACCATCTGCTGCCTCAATAGCATTTCCTTCATCACATTTGGTCCCTTTTTCCAGTCAACTTCATTCTGTGCCCGGGGCTGCTTTTACCAAAGGGAACAGTCTCTCTTTATTTTTGTCTGAGCTCTCATGGATTTTGAATCTATCAGATCCTCTTGCAACTTACTCTGTTCCGAGGAGAACAATCTCCGCCTCCACAGTCAGTTCCTATAACTGAGGTCCTTCGTACCTGGAATCATTTTGGTGAACATCAACTGCACTGTTGTCCGTAGTGTTGAGCCCAGAAGCAGACACGGTACTCCAGCTAATGATTTAAAAGTCTCGTCATTGCCTTCTTTGTCCTGAGGAAATTCGGCATGTACCCAATTTCTGCAGATGCACGGTAGAAATCATCCTATCGCTATGCATTACAGCTTGGTGTGGCAACAGCTCTGCTCTAGACTGCAAGAAACAGCAGAGAGTTGTGAACACAGCCCAGACCATCGCGCAAACCTGCCTTCCCTCTCCTCCCACCAACTCCCACCCCTTGATTCCATCTAAACTACACTGCCTCAAGAAAGTGGGCAGCAAGCTGGTGCGGCGGTCGAGTTGCTGCCTTACAACGCTTGCAGCGCCGGAGACCCGGGTTCGATCCTGACTACGGGTGCTGTCTGTATGGAGTTTTACGTTCTGCTCGTGACCGTGTGGGTTTTCTATGAGATCATCGGTTTCCTCCCGCACTCCAAATATGTACAGGTATGTAGGTTAATTGGCTTGGTGTATGTATAAATTGTCCCGAGCGTGTGCAGGGTAGTATTAATGTGCGTGGATCACTGGCCGGCGCGGACTCGGTGGGCCAAAGGGGCTGTTTCCATGCTGTATCTCTAAACTAAAGCAGCCAAAACCATCTTGGACCACCCTCCTCCTGGTTGCTCATTCTTCTCGCCTTTCCCATTAAGCAAAAGATATAAAAATTAAATTTCTTAACTTAAAAGTATGAAAAAAAAATCTTATTTTAAGTAACTTATTCGCATCTTCCCACCTGGCAATTAATTGTCAGACCTCTTTTGCACTCATTAGAGTTGGGATCTAACACCAGATGCTCGGTGTTAAATGCAGGAAAATCTCAGCAAGTGTTAGAGCAGGATCTTGACCCACTGAGTTCCTCCAGCAGTTTGTTTTTGTTTGCTCCAGATTTCAGCATCTGTGGTCTTTTGTGCCTCAGCACGTTCTTGTGCCATGTCATGGAATACAGGCAGGAAATTGGTATTTGGGGTCTGAAGTAGGGTTTCTGCCCGAAACATTGCTTATTTCCTTCTTTCCATATATGCTGCCTCACCCGCTGAGTTTCTCCAGCATTTTTGTCTACCTTCGATTTTCCAGCATCTGCAGTTCCTTCTTAAACAGGAAATTGGGTGTAGGTTCTGAACACTTTGGAATGGGTATCCTGCATTGGTTGGAGTTTGCGAGGGTAGGAGCACTTGGAACGGCAGACACTTCCAAGTGCGATTCGATCTTTATGTACAAGAATGCATGATTTTGTTGCTTTGAACATTCAACATGAAGTGAACAGCGTACTATTGACCCCAATGCGTCTGAAAGTGTACAAACCTTATTCAGTGAGGATAGAGGACAAATCATCCTCTTATTTTGTTTGGTTTAGAGATACAGCGCGGAAACAGGCCCTTCGACCCACCGGGTCCGTGCCGACCAGCTCTCCTCGGTGCATTAACAATATCCTACACCCACTAGGGACAATTTTTACATTTACCAAGCCAATGAATCTACAAACCTGTACCTCTTTGGAGTGTGGGATGAAACCGAAGATCTCAGAGAAAACCCACACAGGTCACGGAGAACGTACAAACTCTGTATAGACAGCACCATTAGTCAGGATCGATCGCGGTTCTCTGGCGCTGCATTCGCTGTAAGGCAGCAACTCTATCGTTGTGCCACCTTGACCGCCCTCAGCGGCGATAATCCTCAACGCGGGAGCTCTGCAAGGATAGGTTCTCCTCCCCCTTCTTTACTCCTTCTACACCCATGACTGTGCAACAATCTACAAATCTAATTCAATGTTCATATTTCTACCGTGATGTGGCTGCATTTGTGTACTCCAGTAGTTTGGTCTACTGGTGCAGTGATGGTTACAAGGCTTGCAAAACTCCATTCATTGCCTCAAAAGGGGAGTTAATTTGTCAACTGGTGTACAAAATCATGAGAGGACTAGATCGGGTAAATGCACAGTCTTTTGCCCAAAGGAGGGGAATCGAGAACGAGCGGACATAGTTCACTTGAGGTAGTTGAGGCGGGTCCTATCACAATGTTTAAGAAACATTTAGACAGGTCCATGGATAGGATAGGGATATGGGCCAAACGCAAGCAGATGCGACTAGTGTAGATGGAGCCTGTTTGTCAGCATAAGTAGGGCTGAAGGGTCAGTTTCCATGGAGTATGACTAACTTTCTGCAGCTCATATGTGTGAGACTGTGGTTGTATTAATCGATCCTTCTGCACCAGAATGATGTGCTTCTTGCTATTCTATGGCTGAAGAATAATGGTATTTATTGTTGATAAATGAACTTCCTGTGGGATTTTTGATTTAAAAAAATACATAATTTGCTTTTAATCCTGCCCAGTAATTTAATTATGAAGTTCTGTTGAGTTGTGTTCATTAGATTGTAATTGGGAGAAAGGTAATTTGAAACAATTAATTAATTTTGGTTCATATTTCTAAGTACAGTTTTATATTTAATTTTATATTATGTTGAATATCCTGTAGTGACCTCGATTACCTTCAATTGTGTTGGCAGAATATGGGGAAAATTGTATTAATTATTTCCTGTATCTGAAATGCTTTTAACATTAATTGGATACTCTTCAGGTTGTTCACTTGACCTATTTCAAGTGATTGTTTCACAGGGTTTGTGAATTGCTGCTGGTCTACAGTGGCTACAGGAGGTGTGAATTTATCAGTGTTGTAGACAATAATATTGCAAATAACTTCCAATTAATGGGGCATCGGAAACCTATTATTTGCCATGTTTGAATATAAGTATTTGGCAAGTTATAGCTGCGAATAGAAGACACAACCTACAAAAGCCATGTGTGATCTGGTGTGTATAAGAGGAATATACAGAGGCGCAGGTGGCACAGTAACTCAGTGGTAGAGTTGCTGCCGTACCCGCACCAGAGGCCCAGTATTGATCTTGACTACGGGTGCTATCTGCCCGGAGTTTGTATGTGTCTCCCTGTGACCACCTTGGTTTACTCCAGATGTTCTGATTTCCTCCCACATTCCAAAGACGGTTTGCATATTAACTGGCTTCTAGTGATAAATTGCCCTTAGTGTTATAGGATAGAACGAGTGTAAAGGTGATCACTGGTGGGCGTGGACTCGGTGGGCTGAAGGACCTGGTTCCATGCTGTATCTCTATACTAAAACTGAAAACAATCCCACATTTAATGTAGGACTAGTGTAAATGGGTCATTAATGATGGCATAGGTTCTGTGGACTGAAGGGCCTGTTTCGATGTTGTTGTATTTATATAACTGAGGGTCAGAAATAACTTGTTTGTTAAATAAAGGGTTTATCTCATGGGAGACAATCCAACAGAATCGGTTTGTACTTTCCAGAGTTTAGAAGAACAAGAGGTGATCTTGATGTACAAGTTGCACAACTGGTAGAGTCATTGACAGAGACCCAGGTTGATTCCTGACCTCCATTGCTGTCTGTGTGGAGTTTGCAGGTTCTCCCCTGGTTGCTCCAGTTACCGCCCACATCCCATGTTGGTAGGTTCATTGGTCACGGTGAATTATCCCTCGTGTGTAGATGAATGGTAGAATTTGAGGAGGACAGAAACATAGAAAATAGGTCCAGATGTAGGCCATTCGGCCCTACGAGCCATGCAAGGTGACCATGGCTGATCATCCAAAATCAGTACCCTGTTCCTACTTTCTCGCTATATCCCTTGATTCCGTATTCCATGGATGGAATAAAATAGTTTAGGCTCAGATTAGTACGCGTATGGTTGATGGCTAGCATGGACTTGGTGGGTTGAAGGGCCTGTTAATGCGCTCCTTCAAACATTTGGGATCGAAGTCCCAGATTAAAAATAAGCTACTTAAATCTGAGATGAGAATGAATTTTATCCGCTCAAAACATGTGAATCCGTTGGAATTTTAAAGATGTTTTGATTTAATTTAATGAATGATTTGAGTTTGTTTGAGGCTATACATTAAATTGCCCAAATTAGTTCAGATTGATATTTAAGACAGACATGCCTTGTAATGGCAGCAGTCATGGTTGCATACAGAAGGCTGTGTTTTTCTTTTGTCAACAGGATGTGTTTAATGAACCAATGTTTTATGAATAAAGGAAATTTAAAAGAATAGGTCACAGCGTGATTGAGTTATGGGACTGGTAAGCCAATGGCCCGGAGTGATATTTGCAGGCATGTGTTCAAACACTATCACGGCAACAGGGGAACTTAAATTCAGTTATTAATTAACTTGGAATTACAAGGCACTGGAGTCAGTAAGGCCGTGTACAAACCATCATGGTTGTCATTTCCAGAACCAGATGGGGCATCTCTTTATGTCCCTGAGGGAAGGAGATTTGCTGATCCTGCATGATCAAGTTGGTGTGTGACTCATTGATGTAGAGCAATGACGTTCACTAATAGAAGCCCAGAGAAAAAGCTCAGTAAACCGCTTAAATGTACACCAGAAAAGCTCAGCAGAAGCAAAACTCTCAGATCACCCAAGTTATGCAAAGTACTTAACTCGCTTTATTAACTCTCATAACAATTTTGTTTAACGTGCAAAGTAACACCTTGTGCAAAGTCCTTGACTTTGTCCGTGCTGTATCCTGTCCAGCAGATAACCCTCTCAGACTCCCCCATCTCCACCAAACCTGCCCACGCCTTGTCTCAGTGGGGGTGGCACGGTGTCGCAGCGGTGGCGTTGCTGCCTTTTAGCGGCAGAGACTCGGGTTCGATCCTGAGTTCGAGTTTGTATGTTCTTCCCGTGACTGCGTGGGTTTTCTCCGGGTGCTCCGGTTTCCTCCCACAGTCCAATGATGTCCAGGTTCGTAGGTTTGGCCAAATTGTAGAATTGTCCCTAGTATGTGTAGAGTAGTAGATTGCAGGTCAGTGTGAACTCGGTGAGCCGAAGGGCTTATTTCCATGACGTATCTCTAAGCTAAACTAAACTCAATGGCAGGATTGGTCCGATGCCGAGAAGTGTGTTCAGCTCTAGCTGAACAACTTCTAATCTGTTTCCGCACTGTATCTCTAAACTATCTGCAATTTGACTAATGCTCGATTACTGATCGGCACTGTGGACTTGCTGGATGGAGTGCAATTCTTAAGGTTTTCTTTTGAGGCCTCCATGTGTATGAGGAGCGAAGGCATGGAGAAATTGGGATTTGATGTGTCGCGTGGTGTGCAGTGTCATGCTATCTATTTTGGGATGCCCATTCTTTAGCTTTCATTCACATACATGACCTGTGTTTGTCAAGGCCTCTCATCCAAAAGCAGTGAGTGAGGTCAGGGGGGATGGTGAACACACGGCAAGGATGGGGTTTGAGATGGGAGGAAGGCAGGTGAGTAGATGGAGGCCGAGGCGATGTCTGGTGGGGGGATGGTGGGTGTTCAGGGAGAGGAGAGGGGCATGAGGAGTATTGTATGGGTCGGAAGTTACTTGGGCCACCTGGCTAAAAGGGGAAGAACCAGTGGAACCCCCACTGATGTACCCTGTAGGAGGGGGGAGCAGTAGGACACAGCAGTCAGACTACATGCTGTTGCAGTCTGCATCATGGATTCGGTTATTTCTTACACAAAGTGCTGGAGTAACTCAATGGGACAGGCAGCATCCCTGGAGAACATAGATGGGTCATTTTTTTGAGTTGGGACGATTCTTCAGATTTCAGAAGGGTCCTGGCCAGAAGCGTCACCTATCCATGTTCTCCGTGGATGTGGCCTGACCCGCTGAGTTACCCCAGCTCTTTGTAACTTTTTTTAGTAAACCAGCGGTCTGCAGTTGCTTGTTTCTATAATTGAACCTTGGTGGCAGGAGCTGTGAAGCAGCCACATCACCTGCTGCTGCCCTCAAGAAGCATCAGCCAACTCTCCGCACATTTAATGCACATTTTCCAGGCACTGGGGAACTCTTAAAGCTTTCAAATTTAAACTGCGTGATTGACGAGGAATGGGCTGACTCGAATATGGTGTGAATAAGCTGAGGCAGTCTGTTTCCCTATAAGTGGTGAAACAAGGAATAAGGTTCTAGTGTGCGAATATATGATCACAGTCACAGCTTTAGCACTAGAAAACCATTTATAACATAACACTGCCAAACGCCAGTATGGTGTCATCTTTCTGGTTTTATTCACTTCTTCAAACAGTTTTATTTGCATTTGTCAAATGTTTAAAGTTGTACCATTTCCAATATCATTGTACCTTCGGTATAATATCTCAGATTTTTGATACTTTTTCAAAATGATGGATGCTATATAAAATAAAGATAGCATTCATTTTGGGACAGGGTCATCCTGATCTTCCCTGGATTTCTTGTTCGAATGAGTAGCTGACATATTTCTCTATTTTCAGGCCTTCTGTGATCTTTACCTTGATATTTGACCATCTGTTTCTCATACCAAATTGCGTTCAAATATGCCGGTAGACTGAAAAATGGTCTTCCAGGGGGGAAAGAATGTAGCCTGATGCCTCGATGTTTGACTAGGTAATCCAGGAAACCAGAACTAGAAAGGTGGCCCTTTGATCCTGATCCATCACTGATGAACATAGTTAATCACCCACATCAACACCATATTCCTGAAGTGTTTCCATATTTAGTCTAGATATACAGCACCCTTCGGCCCACCTACCCTTTGACCCTGATCTTCAAGGCCTTAGAACCACTGCGTACACACTGACCAGCGATCCCTGCACACTAACACTATCCTACACACACTAGGGACAATTTATACCAAAGCCAAATAAATGAACGTCTTTGGAAACAGAAGATTTCGGAGAAAATCAACGTGGTCACAGGGAGAATGCACAAACTCCATGCAGACAGCACCCGTAGTCAGGATCAAATCTGGCGCTGTAAGGCAGCAACCGCTGCGCCACCATGCCGCCCTTTAATACCTAATATCCTTTGATTTATTTAATATCAGGAAATTTATTGATGACTGTTTTGAATGCAAGCCTTGGGCCTCACCTGCTAGAGAAAATGTTGATTGTCATCACAGCAACAGGCCCGTTGGCCAACAAGGTCAATAAAAAATAAAAAAATGCGAGAAATTATAATGTCTCGTTGAATTCTTGCAATTAAAACTTGCATCATGTTTAAATTTGAGTCGATTTCCTCTTTGGATGCTTTAATCATCCTGTTGCTCAGGCAGTTTTGTATATTATAGAAACAATGGATCATGACTTAGTGGCCAGAATGGAATTATAGTTTGTCAACCACAAAAACTAGGGCTGGGGGCGGATGATGCTGGAAGACTGCTGGAACTTACAGTGCTTTTATTGCTACATAAATGGGGTGAGACCTGTCCTTAAATATGCTGGTGGCCTTGCCGAGGCAGCGTGAAGTGTAAACAGGTCGACGAAACCCGTGGCCATCGGTGCCTTGGTCTACGGAGCTCGCGGCTGGGGCTGAGGTCAGCGTCACGGAGGTGTCCAGAGAGGACCTGGCAGCGTTAGTGGCGAGGTCGATGATGGCGTCGACCGACGGCGGAGGACGGACATGTGGAAGTGAGGAAATAATGGAGGGGACCCGGCGTGGGGGACCGCTGTGAGGGGGGGGGGGGAGAAACAAAGGGGAACCCATCACAGGGGTACTTTGTAACTTTGTCAATGCCCTTTATGTGGCGACTATTTGCATACCTTGGGTAACAAGCAAGGAATTTCATTGTGACTTTTGACTATAAAGTATTCAATTCAATTCAATTCAAATGGAGTCAATGGAAGGGCGAATGGTTTATAAGTCCCATCAAATCTACACCGGATTCAATCATGGATGGTCTTTCTCTCCCTCCTAACCCCATTCTCCTGCCTTCTCCACATAATCCCTGACACCTGTACTAATCAAGAATCTATCTATCTCTGCCATAAAAATATCCACTGACGATCCTCTGACTAAATAAATTCCTCCTCATCTAGTTCATAAATGAATGTCCTTTAATTCTGACTAACTCTGGTCCTCGACCCTCCCGCTAGTGGAAACCAACTCTCCACAACCACTCAATCCAGACCTTTCACTATTCAGTAAGTTTCAATGAGCCCCCCCCTCAGCCTTCTATAACTCCAGCAAGTAGAGGCCCAGCGCGTAAAACTCTTATCGTATGCTAACCCAGTGATTCCCAACCTGGGGCCATATTGCTTCACGGAAGTGGACCTCCATATTTGCTCTGGAGGGAACTTTCCCCTGGAGAGAACTGGTCCAGACAATATCGTGAAAGTTTATAATCTCCAAAACAAAGTGGCTCGAAGGGCCGAATGGCCTACTCCTGCACCTATTGTCTATTGTCTAAAACAGTGATTCCCAACCTGGGGCCATATCCATGGCAAATTTCAGGGGGGGCGCACAGAAATATTTTGGGATTTAGGGGGCCACAGGTTCAATGAAGGGGGCCACAGAGCTACCACCCTGTTGCCTCCTAAATGTCAGTTCTAATACATTTAAATCTATGTAGTTGAAATATTTTTGATGTTTGTGGAATAGAATAAAAGAGAATATATGTGCAATTAATAGACACTGATATTTTTATGGAAGGTATTATAATATTGAAGTTCTTTTTTTCTGCTAATAATGTCAGGGGGTGTGGGGCACAGAAAAATTAAAAGATTCCAAGGGGGCCATGAGCTAAAAAAGGTTGGGAACCACTGTGTTAACCTACTTATTTCTGGGATTGTTCATGGAAACCTTCTCTGGACCCCCCTCCAGCTCCAGTACATATTGTTGTTAATGCACTCATACAGCACCCATCAGTCACCCAGACGGCGAGAATGTTCAAAGCCATCATGCTTTTTCTTCACTTTGTACCTGCTCATCCCTTCTGTAAAATTTACAGAACTGAAGACAGATTTGTATGCTGACTGCATCGGAGTTTGCATTGAAATTGTTCTACTGATGTCCATCACTGTGATCAGCATGCAGCCTGCAACATAAATCACTCTTCCCATCACCTTCACTAGAATGGGAAATTGTGCTGCTGTTAGAATGTTGCGATCCCATTTAATGTGGTGGCTTTGTATCTTGTGAAAAAATATCACGATTTAATGACCAGAATGGAATATTCCAACACTTTGACATTGGTCTTACAGAAGGTAGATTGATTTTGGGAGAGCACTTTGCCACAGAACATCACCCATTCCTTCTCTCCAGAGATGCTGCCTGTCCCGCTGAGTTACCCTAGAGATTCCTGGCAGAGGTGAGGACCCCACACTGGCAACACTACTACCTGAATGTGAATTGAACTGAATCTTCAGTGAATCCTCTTGCATGAATCTCCTCAACCTGCCCACTTTGACCTCGTGACCAAGTGCAAAATCAAGTAACAGGGCGGCCCGGTGGTGCAGCGGTAGAGTTGCTGCCTTACAACGCCAGAGCCCCGGGTTTCGATTCTGACTACGGGTGTTGTCTATACGGAGTTTGTACGTTCTCCCTGTGACCTGTGTGTGTTTTCTTCGAGATCTCCGGTTTCCTCCCAAATTCCAAAAACGTTTGTAGGTTAATTGACTTTTTTTTTCCCTTCTTATCGAGTCCACACACAAGATTAGAAGTTGTTCCGCTAGAGCTGAGCACGCTTCTCAGCATCTGCATACAATGTAGGTATGTTACAAAACCTACCTGAATCGTCATTAGGAATCTGCCCTCAGCCATGTCGGCGATTTTGGCGCTGTTTGGAGGGGGCGGGTTTTAAACGCGATTTTTACTAGGCTGTATCTACTCATCGCACATGTTCAGCCTAGTAAATCATTAACGAAAAATCGCTGCAAGACCCGGTCGCAAAAGGTATTATTAGTTTTATAGGCCTCGATAATATAGTTCTAATAGTTTTAAAATTACTCTCTGATTCCGCAACCTCTCGCAGCCCCAGGGTTTTATAAAGCAAACAATTAAAGGTATGTACCTTATTTTTACATTAAATGGGGCATATATATAACCCTATATATCAAGTTATCTATAGCGAGTGGTTCATTTTGGGCTTTTTATATCCCGCAGTATTTTTCTCGGCATTTGAGGGCACTAATCCAGCGCTATGTCAACGTTCTAAACCAGCGCGTTCCACATGAACCCACTAGAAAGCCGATTTAAATGGGCATTTATTTACAGCAATTGAATACTAAATTCCTTCCATTTGGCCTATAAATTAATGTAAATTAGATATAAAAATCATGTTATATTGTGAATTATTTGTGAATAATCTTTGGACACTTAGGCTATTTAAAAATGTTAATCTTTCCTTAAGAAATGGGCGTTTGACTATCCAAGATCACAGCTTTTTTGTAATGTCCATTGAAAATCAATAGGGAACAAGATGCTAATTTCCGAGTATGAAAATGGTCATAACCTTTTTAATACTTGAGATATGAAAGTGAATTTGGTGTCAAATTAAACTTATTGTTATGCTTTATCTGATGGGATAAATTGCAGACTTGATTTTTTAAATCTCAAAATATTGTAACATTGCTATACAATGGTGTCTGCCTTGTCGCTTCTTGTGCGTGGTGGTGGAAAGATTGGTGGAAACAGGGCCGTGACGTGAAAGCTCTTTCCTTGACCCCAATTGACTTGGTGTAAATGCAGATTGCCCTAGTGTGCGTGGGATGTGTTAATTTGTGGGGATCGTTGGTCAGTGCGGACTCGGTGGGCCAAATCGTCTGTTTCCCTGCTGTATTTCTGAGCTAAATTAAACGAAACATGGCAAGTGCAATACTAGGTCCTCGTACAGAAATGCATAGGGAAAAAAAAACCCACATGATAACCAACTTTGCCAGTTGCTATACACTAAATGTTTCTGAACTTCTCAACCATTTCTAAAACTAATAGAATATATTATCATATTCAAAAATAATTTTATTTTCATTATTATTAGAAATGTTTTAAATCCTTAAACATCAACATTTGCAAAGTGAGTTAAGTGAAATTGAAATTGTGTGAGAAGTTCAATGGGAGAACTACTCTCGGCCATCACTTGTTGGCAAGCTTGGAACTTTTTGCACTATAACTTCCTAATGCCCATGGAATCAAGTGTGAGCATTCATACTTGAAGACACTCATTTATCAGGCTGACGTGAGCTCTCAAATGATCCATCCACCTGGCCGGTTCGCCATATGTCTGATCTGCACATTCTTCACTTGACTTTCACAGACTGAATGTTTTGTAATTTGTGTGTTTATGTTTGACATCCACCGGCATCTTCAGATGGTTTATCATGAAGCTGAAAAGGAATTCATCAAAGGCTTGGACCCAAATTACTTAACGAAGCAACAACATTTAATATAGAAGTAAGGAACTGCTTTTATAAAAAAAAAAGACAAAATGTGCCGGAGTAACTTAGTGGGTCAGGAAGCATCTCTGGAGAATATGGACGGGTGACATTTCGGGTCGGGACCCTTCTTCAGTCTAAAGTAACTCCGGCATTTTAGATTTTGTTTTAGGAGAATTTAATGGGATCACTGTACACATCGCCTCAGATTTTTTAAATGTATTCTCTACTGTGCATCTTTGACTTTAGACAGAACAATTCAATGGCACGCTGGTGCGGTAGGTAGAGTTACTGCTTCACAACGCCAGAGACTCGGGTTCGATCCTGGGCTCGGGTGCTGTCTGTGCAATTGCACAATCTACCTGTGACTGCGTAGCTTTCCTCCAGGTGTTCCAGTCTCCTCTCACACCTCATAGACGTGCAGGTTTGTCGGTTAATTGGCCCCTGTAAATTGCCGTGGAGAATGGATGTGACAGTCAGATGGCATTGCACTAGTGTGAACTGGTGATCGATGGTCGGCAAGTGATCGAGGACTCGGTGGGCCAAAAGGACAGTTTCTACTCGGTGGGCCAAAAGGCCTTTCAATCAATCAATTTGGTTGCGATATAGATCTTGTGTATCGGCAGTTCCCGCGGTTATTTAAAAGTTCCTTTCCTGTGAACTGTGTATAAGCTGATTTCTCCATAACTCAGAATTGCCTATTTTCTATAGCTATCCCCATCCATGGTTACACTTATAACCATATAACAATTACAGCACGGAAACAGGCCATCTCGGCCCTACAAGTCCGTGCCGAACAACTTTTTTCCTTTAGTCCCACCTGCCTGCTCTCATACCATAACCCTCCATTCACTTCTCATCCATATGCCTATCCAATTTATTTTTAAATGATACCAACGAACCTGCCTCCACCACTTCCACTGGAAGCTCATTCCACACCGCTACCACTCTCTGAGTAAAGAAGTTCCTTGCTTCACTTGCTTCAATTCTATCTTTTGATTGAATAATCAACAATGACACCCTTAATTAAAGCAATGAAATGTATACTGTATCCGTTTGTTTATGAAAAACATTAAACATTTCATGACTATTAGCTTCAGTCTTTAAAACTGTATAGGAGGATATACGTATCAATAGATTTTCGTTAGTCACGTCATTTGTAACCTGGAGAGTCCTCCTGTGTTTTGTTCTCATTCGCTCATAGCTCGGTTACCCCCTGCATATTGATTTGCTTTATGTAGGAATGTCACAACATTTTGAGATTTTAAATATCAAGTCTGCAATTTATCCCATCAGATAAAGCATAAAAATAAATTTGACACCTAATTCACTTTCATATCTTCAGTATTAAAAAAGTTATGGCCATTTTCATATTCGGAAATTAGCATCTTGTTCCCTATTGCTTTTCCATTGACTTAACTCAAAAGCTGTGATCGAGGACTGTCAAAAGCCCATAACTTTCTTAAAAATTAAGAGAACTGAATGAAATTTTCAGTTATTATAGATTGAAGCATTCTGAAACAAATATGAAACAATCTTACTTGGATGACCTGAAATTAAAGCATATAATTAGTTAGTTACCTAATTACAATTACAGTAGCTAATTACAAAATTAAATTACTAGATCTAAACATCTGTCCATTTCTTAAGAAAAGGTTAACATTTTTAAATAGCCTAAGTGTCCAAATAACATTCACACAATAATTCACAATATAACAGGATTTTAAAATCTCATTTTCATGAATTTATAGGCCAAATGGAAGGAATTTAATGTTTAATTCCCGTACATTAATGGCCATTTAAATAATCTTGCGAGTGAGATTTTGTGGAACGCGATCGTTTGGAACGTTGCGGTTGCGGCAAATTTAAACCCCATATCGGCAGGAAAAACACTGCCGGTTCGTATGGGACCTTAATCACATTTTCGCCAATGAAATTTTGATTAATGTAATCCTAAGAAGCAAGTTTATATGTAAAATAAACGACTTACCTTATGTTTTGTCCCCTTCATGAGAACCGTCCCGTTGTCGACGTTGACGGCGTTAGAAGTAGATTTTTATTTTACTCCAGCGATTAAATTGTCCAGCGTTTTTTGTTTTTTTTAAACTTCCGAGAACGGCAGTCAGAACGATTTTTCAGCATCAGGTAGTAGCCCGAGAAAATATAAACGGCATTTTAATCCCACCCCCCCCTCAAAGGCGCCAAAGTCAGTGACAGAAATGTACCGCCGCTGAAGGTAAGTTTTGTAACATACCTACTTTATGCTCCAGTACTGAAATTAACGCATATGGATTCTTGCTTTTCAATGACTTGCTCAACACAGGCCTAAGCCTCTGTTACTGGCAGGTTTGCTAACAATTGCTGAAAATATTTTTTTCTATCATAAATGTTTATTTCCTTATTGATCGGTTAAAAAGAGCTAAATTGATCAGTGTAATGGTGCCAAAAATAATGTATGGATGCCTATATTAACTGTTCTAGATTGCCTTCCAAAGTTGTGAGTTCTTTTCCTTTGCAAGATACACAATGTTTTTATTATTTTAAAAGAGCAGTGCTATTCAGAATAAAATGAGGTAATGCGAAAATATCAGTGGCAGTGGCTGATATAAAATACAGATATGTTATGTTGTGGGAAGGAACTGCAGATGCTGGTTTAAATCGAAGATAGACACAAAATGCTGGGGTAACTTAGTGGGCCAGTCAGCATCTCTGGAGAGAAGGAGTGGTTGATGTTTTGGGTCGAGACCCTTCTTCAGACTAAGGGTCAAACATCAACTGTTGATTGGGGACAATCCATTCTTAAATTGGTCAATCATCACGTGTTGCTGAGGACCATTCCACTATTATTGTGGGGTCATATGTGATAGGAGCGGAATTTGGCCATTCTGCCCATCAAGTCTACTCCGCCATTCAATTATGGCTAATCTATCTTTCCCTCAACCCCATCCTCCTGTATTCTCACCATAACCCCTGACACCCGTGCTAATCAAGAAACTATCTATCTCGGCTTTAAAAATATCCATTGACTTGGCTTCCACAGTCTTCTGTGGCAATTCAGGTCGAGACCCTTCTTCAGAATGAATCGGGGGAGAGGGAGATGGAGAGATAAAGAAATGTGAAGTGTGAAAACGAGACAAAGGGGATGGAGATCAAGGAAAATGTAGAATAGATCATTGTTAGCTGGGAGAAGGTAACAACAAAGCAACCAGAGAGAAATTGTAAACGAGGAAATTCAGAATAGTCGGAAAACTGGGAAGGGGGGAGGGATGGAGAGAGAGAGAGGTCAATATTCATACCCCTGGGGTGGAAGCTGCCCAAGTGAAATATGATATGCTGTTCCTCCAATTTGCGTTGGGCCTCACTCTGACAATGGAGTAGGCCCAGGACAGAAAGGCCAGTTTAGGAATGGGAGGGGGAGCTAAAGTGTTTAACAACCGGGAGATCGAGTAGGTTTAGGTGGACTGAGTGGAGGTGTTATGTTTTGATTATCGAGCCATGTGCTTTAAATTGTATTTAAACCTATTATTCCGTTTAAAACATTAATGTTAATACTTTAATGCACTGCATGAGTGTCCCGGACACTGTCATAAAATGTGATGAGTTGGGTTCGGACTGCCTCACGTGATGTTCGCTGTGTTGTTTGCCATAAGGATGCATCCCTCTTTGCACTGAAGGCACGATTATGATTGAATGCAGCACAATGATCAGGAAGTGGTCCCTCAACAAGGGACAACTTCAAGTGATTTGTGCAATGAAGTGTTGGCTTGTACTTAAAGAGGAATGATGTGAGAGTCCAAATAGATTTTAAGTCCAATTCTTTAACTTATGAACTGCAGGCTGAGGTTGCAATTTATTGACTCTCCCACCACTCTCGATAAATTGGTGACCTTGAGTTTCCAAGGAATACAGGCCTGCCTTTGAGGGAGTAAAAGTTTACAGTCCGTTTTACAGACCGACTTTAGACTTTAGAGATACAGAGCGGAAACAAACCCTTCAGTTCTCTGAGTCCGTGCCGACCAGTGGACACCCCATAAACTAACATTATCCTATTCTTAATCATAATCATACTTTATTTGCCAAGTATGCTTTGCAAAATACGAGGAATTTCATTTGCCAGACAGTCATACCAATAAAAATCACCAAAACACGCAAAATACATTTTAACATGAACATCCACCACAGTGTCTCCTCCACATTCCTCACTGTGATGGAAGGCGAAAAAGAGTTCAATCTCTTCCCTTCTTTGTTCTCCGGCGGTCGGGGGCCTCGAGCCTTCCGTTGACAGGACGATCAAGCTCCTGAATCGGGAGAATCTCAGCTCCCCAGCGCCGGGCGATCTGACCCCAGGTCGGGGCTGGTCAAAATCTTCTGCGCCGTTTTGGAGCTTCCTGACATCGGTCTCTACCTGAGAGAGCTTGTTTATCCTCGATGGTGAAATCTACAAAATTCTTAAGGGGTTGGATCCTCGATGTTGGAAGCAGGACAAGGCGTCGCAGCAAGGGTTCACGGGAAATCCTTTAAAACCGGATGAAGACTTTTTTCCACGGTGGTGAATCTCTGGAACCTCTGCCACAGAGGGTAGTTGAGGGCTCAGAGGGAGTCAGATGTGGCCCTTGTGGCCAAGGGGATCAGAGTGTATGGAGAGAAGGCAGGTACGGGATACTGAGTTGGATGATCAGCCATGATCATATTAAATGGCGGTGCAGGCTCGAAGGGCCGAATGGCCTACTCCTGCACCTAATTTCTATGTTTCTATGTTTCCTGACATCGGTCTCTACCTGAGACAGCGAGCTCCTCGATGGTGAAATCTGCAGTCCTCGGTTGGAGCATCGACCGCAGGCAAGGGTTCACGGGCTCCGATGGTAAGTCCACGGCCCCGCGGTGGGGCTCAAAGTCAGTCTCGAGCAAGACAGCCAGCTCCATGATGTTAGGCCACAGAACAACTGGAGATATGATTCGGAAAACAATCGCATCTCCGGCAAGGTAAGAGATTGGGGGAAAAAGATGTTTCCCCTCCCCCCCACATAAAACAAACCAGAGAACATTAACACAAACTTTTAAAACACACTAAATATAACAAAAAAAGATGAAAAGACAGATAGACTGTTGGCAAGGCTGCCATCGTCAGCGACCCCTGGTGGTGGGACAATTTACAATAGCTAATTAACCTACAAACCTGTACGTTCTTGGAGTGTGGGAGGAAACCGGAGCACCGTGAGAAAACGCACGTGGTCACGGGGTGAAAATACAAACTCCGTACAGACCGCACCTGTGGTCAGGATCGAACCTGTGTCTCTAGCGCTGTAAGGCAGCATCTCAACCGCTGTGCCACCCTAATAACCTGTAAAAACCTTCAGAGTACAAAGGAAATTTGTGCATGCCACTAATATGGTTGATCCTCATGATTTAATGCATTTCATACAAGCCAATGGAATAAATAACCAGTTAGAAAATTCTTTAGAAAATCCTGTTGTAAGTCCACTGCCAGCTCCATGATGTTAGACTGCAGAGCGACCGGAGATACGATCTGAAATATAGTACGATCCAGAGATACACTGCCAGCCAGTTACATTGGGCCACTTTGAACTAGCATTAACTGTGGTTCTGAAGAAACTCGAAAGGCTTGAAGTAAATCAGTCCCAGACTTGCTTGGACCCGTTAAGTCTGGGAATCTGTCACTGTGCTCCCTCAGGAGTCCAGCTTTGAAATCTCATGGTGCGAGATTCTCAAGTCAAGAGTATTTTATTGTCATATGTCTCAGATAGGACAATGAAATTCTTGCTTGCAGCAGCACAACAGAATATGTAAACATAGTACATAACGAGAGGAAAAAATTCAGTGTGTGTATATATATACACATGCACACATACTCAATAAATAAACAAATATAGTGCAATAATAATATTAGTCCATTGTAGTTCAGAGCTTATTTGTTGTCGTGTTTAATAGCCTGACGGCTGTGGGGAAGGAGCTGTTTCTGAAACTGGACGTTACAATTTTCAGGCTCCTGTACCACCTTCTCGATGGCAATGGTGAAATGAGTGTGTGGACAGGGTGGTGTAGGTCTTTGATGATGTTGTCTGCCTTTTCGAGGCAGCGACTTCGATGGTGGGGTGGTCAATGCCGGTGATGAACTGGGCAGTGGTCACAACTTTTTGCATTCTTTTCTTCTCCTGGACGTTACACTCAGGAATCTTTCTCTATCACCTACAACATCCAGACCGAATGTAAGCACAGCAATCCCATTGAATAGTCCACCCCAGTTATTTTGAGTTTAAGGGTAAAGCAAGTTTTACACTTAGGTTTAATAATATAATTTAACATACGTAATTATTCCTTAGTGTTTTAATGAGTTTTGGTTTTTTTTCAAACTTTTTAAAGAGGTTAATAGTACATTAGTTTTGAAATATCTCTGAATATTGGTTGCTGTCACAACTCCTTAGCAGAAGGTGAGAGTATGGAACTAACTATGTCTTTTCAGGTGAAGCAGCACACTTGCAGCAGAAGCTCACTTGCACCTACTCCAACCTCATCTACTGCATCCGCTGTTCCATGTGTCAACATCTCTACATCGGCGAGACCAACCGCAGCCTCGACGATCATTTCGCTGAACACTTCCGTTTAGTCCGTCGTATCCTACCTGACCTCCCGGTTGCTCTGCACTTCATCTCCCCCTCCCATTTCCAATCTGACCTTTCTGTCCCGGGCCTCCTCCATTGCCAGTGAGGCCCAGCACAAATTGGAGGAACAGCACCTCATATTTTGCTTGGGAAGTTTACACCCCAGCGGTATGAACGTTGACCTTATAATTTCAGATAGCCCTTGCTTTTTCCCTCCTTCCTCTTCCTGTTCTCCTACTAGTTCTACTGTGTCCACCTACTTTCAACCTTTTTCACGACCCCCGACATCAGTCTGAAGAAGGGTCTCGTCCAGAAATGCCAACCATTCCTTCTATCCATAGATGCTGCCTCGCCCGCTGAGTTACTCTAGCATTTTGAGTCTACCTGTAACTATGGCTTCTGTTGTAAACAGACAGGGAGCTATGGAGCCACAGCTGGAGGTTGGCTTGTTGCTCGGGCCTTGTAAAACCTTGCCTCCTGCATCGTGGGTGCAAGAGATCAGCTGGGTTGGCTCTCCCCTTCTGCCACCAGGTAGGTACGTGGACAAGGACAGCTCCTGATTCCAGGCAGCTACAGGAATCCACCCCGGTGCTTAGGAACAGCCTGTCCTTGAATAGTTCCCACATCTCCAGGTTACTGTTGGTGTTTGGTTAATACTGGGCTATAGCCATAGATGCGTACAAAACCTGAAGGATAGGAGTAATTATATGTATGTAAACCAAAAACCAAACCGTCTTCACCACTCTACTATACTGGCCAGAGAGTGCAGAAACAGGCCCTTCAGTCCAATTTAGTCATAATGTTCAGGTGCCCCATTTAAGTCAGTCCCATTTGCCCACATTTGCTCCATAACCCTCCAAGCCTTTCCTACCAGTGTGCCTATCCAAGTGTCTTTTAAATGAATGAATAAGTTTATTGGCCAAGTATTCACAGACAAGGAATTTGCCTTGGTGCTCCGCCTGCAAGTAACATGATATACAGTGACAGTTTGGGATAGTTATTACAGTATAGGCAATGTTATTGTACCTGCCTCAACTGCCTCCCCAGGCAGCTCATTCCATATACCCACCACCCACTGAGTGTAAAGCTGCTGCTTAGGTTCCTATTAAATCTTGTCCCTCTCACATCAAACCTATGTCATCTGGTTCTTGATTCCCCAATCATGACAAATAGACTCTGTGCATTTACCCTATCGATTCCCCTCATGATTGTATACACTTTTATAAGACCATCCCTTTTTCTCCTACGCTCCAAGGAATAAAACCCAATCTCTCCCTATCGCTCAGGCCCTCAAGTCCTGGAAACATCCTCATAAATAATCTCTGCATATTCTTTATCTCTAATGTGTTCAAATTATGTTCATTGTATTTGATGCAAAGATTTACCTAATTTCTGATACACTTTATTACAATGGCCGTACGTATTTTTAATCTTGAATGGTTTTCTTTACCTTTGAAGTGGTGACGGTGGTCAAAGTAGACTGGGCCAGACAGTTATCATAGTTTCCTCTGAAATGAATGAATAAGTGTATTGGCCAAGTATATTCACATACAAGGAATTTGCCTTGGTGCTCTGCCTGCAAGTGACAACATCACATACAGTGACAGTTAGGAATGACAAATAAAACATTAAACATTAATAATAAAACATTATCGGTTAAACATGTTTATTAAATAAAATACCAGAGCAAAAGGAGGCTACAAGTTTTTGGTTATTGAGTCTTCTTCATCTTGCGTATGGTGTGCACAGCCTAAAGTTGTCGGACAACTTGTTCTGTTTGATCTTATTTGATTGTGGACACCAGGTTAATCGCATTCATCGAAACAGGGCGGACCACGTGAAGGTTGCAATCTCCCACCCCGGTTATTGAATAGAGCTACTACACGTGGAAAAAAAGCTGTTTTTATGTCTGGCTGGAAGAGGTGAAGATGCTGGAAACTAGAATAGGAAACTGCGGGGGAAACTCAGTTAATCAAGCGGCATCTGTAGAGAGAAAGGTAAAGAAGGGTTTCGGCCCGAAACGTTACCCATCTCCTTCGCTCAATAGATGCTGCTGCACCCGCTGAGTTTCTCCAGCATTTTTGTGTACCTGAGAGAAAGGTATTGTTGTTTTAGGTCAAGACCCTGCATCAGGGTTGAGTTCTTGGTTCCTTATCTGTGACAGTATAGGCAGGCAACATAGTTACACTCAGCAGACCAAAGGTGTGCATGGTTGTAAGTTAATATGCTTCTTTAAATTGTTCCTGGAGTGTAGGATGGAACTAGTGTATAGTTGGTTGGTTGGCATGAGTTCAGTGGGCTGAACGGAACAATTTCCTCACTGGATCTCTAAACTAAACGAAACCCAGAAACGTCTACAAATCTCTCTCGTGTTGTTATTCTAAAATTGCTCTATATATTGTGTAGGAAGGAACTGCAATGCTGGTTTCTGACTCTGGGGTCAGGCAGCATCTCTAGAGATGCATTTTCAGTTACTCCAGCACTGTGTTTCTCCAGAGATGCTGCACTGACCCGCTGAGTTACCCCAGCATTTTGTGTCTACCTTGGCTCTATACATTATTGGCTGCAGATGTGCCTGACACAATACGTCATTCACATTGAACCATTAACGCTTTTCTTTTGTAGATTTTGGTTTATTTTTACATTTTCATCTTTGCAATATCTCTTAATTTTTTAAACTGAACAGACTGACATTTATATAACTCTCCTTTGCTTTGCATGACATTAAATGTGGATTCCAAAATTTTTATTAAAAATAAATTCTTACTCGTTCCAGCAGTGGAATGTTTAGCTTGGCAATTAAAACATTCCACAGATAGTAAAAATATTGGTCGCAAAAATGACATGCAAGTTCCAGAGATTTTAAAATCAATTTGAAAATTTGTGTTCCAAGAAATCATTTGTGTGAGTAAAAGTTATAAATGAGGCATTTACCCATGATGGCAGCCTTTGGGAACAGTCGGGCAGCGTGGGACTCTTATCTATGATGAAGTGAAGGCAAACAAGATGGTGCTCAACACAGGCGATTACTTGCGTACTAACCACAGAAGCAGATTTCCAAACTCACATTACAATCACTCCATACTCTTAGATCTGTATCTCGACACTGTAAATGCATTGATTATAATCATGTGTTATCTTGCTGCTGACTGCTCAGCATGCAACAAAAGCTTTTCACTGTACCCTGTGACAATAGACAAAACTGAACCGGCATAGGTTTGCAGTAAAGAAGGACGTCTCAGAGCTGAGATGGCTGGGGTAGCATTGATCTGGAACAAACATTCCCATTTCTGCATAGTTTCAGATTTTAGTTTACTTTTAGGTCTTTAGTGATACAGGCCCTTGGGCTCTCCGAGTCCAGGCCGAGCAGTGATCAACCCGTACACTTGCACTATCCTGCACATGAGGGGCAATGTAGAATTTTAGAATTTTACCAAAGCCAATTGACGGACAAACCTGTACGTCTTTGGAGTGCGGGAGGAAACCAGAGCACCCGGAAAAAACCCACGCAGTCACAGCGAGAACATACCAACTCCATGCAGACGGCAACCGTAGTCGGGATCGAACCCTGTGTCTCTGGCGCTATAAGGCAGCAACTCTACCGCTGCACCACGGAGCCAATTTAAGGAGAAATAAGTAAACGAGAACTGGCAGGAGATGAACTATATTTAGGATATTTTTTTTACACTTTTACACAGAAAATGAGGAGCATGTTGAACTTGCTATAATAACTATACTTGTGAAGTATATGAATCAGATAGAATTGGTACAGTTAAGATTGAACTTAATGGATACATGAAGCAAGTGGGAACAGGAGAAGTAGAGACAAGAAGGAAGAAGTCAAGTGAAATGTTAACACTTTGTATAGCAAGTGGTCAAGTGTATTAGCATGATTATATGCGTTTATATATTATACACAAATACATTAGTGTTTACAATGGAGTTTCCTCATGCCGTCACGATGACATCTGGTCCAGTGATTCATCTTTGGAGGACAAGATTTCTCTCTGGTCCAAAGAAGCCAGTGAGAATTTTAATGATGATCTCCTGTTCTCCTTGTAAATGATGGCACTGGATGTTTGTAATCTTTAAGCAGTGAACAATGCTGTAATCCCATGTTTCTTCGCTGATTGAAGATCGTGGACTCTGCTGAAAGAATATAAACTGAATCGCGTGTAGAATCATGTTCTCCAGTTTGAAGAAGGAACCCAACTTTAAGATGTCGCCTATCCAAGTCCTCCAGACATGACATGCTCCCTGACCCCATGAGTTACTCCAGTTCTTCGTGTTCTACCCCAGATGATTTTGTGGTTAGACTCAAAATGCTGGAGTAACTCAGCGGGACAGGCAGCATCTCTGGAGAGAAGGACTGGGTGACCCTTCTTCAGACTGAATCAGTGCTGAATCATCATCCTTTTGACTTGGAGGGAATGTTGTTGCCGGTTGTGCTGAGGTGGTGGTCTCTAAATAATTTTACTTTCACTTTTGCAAAGTCTCCTAATGTGTGGGGCAAATGGATTTCTAGGTGAGGAGGCAGAATAAGTGTAACAATGAAAGCTTAGAACAGCGCTGGAGATCAGTGGATAACTGCTGAAAGATCATCTCCTCTATCAGATAAGCTTCTTCAGCGTAGCAGTTCCACTAAACTCATTCACATTTATGCCTTTTGTTTGTTTTCAAGCCATTCTAAATCCATACAGTTTGACCTGTGAATGTTTGGTGTAAACATAGCTTTTGTGGGTTGGTAGTGCAGTGCTGTATTCATCAATCCATGACCTGAATCATTCAGTTAAATACTCCGGCATCAGAAGGGCAATCGGATAATAAATTATCCTGGTATTGATCATCAGTTGCCTGTGATTAATGGAACCTAGATTGGAGCAGGAGAAAGAAAGCTGAAAGATAATTGCAAGCATCTAAGTATTATGAGGAGGTGAGTGAATGAACAGAGTTACTTGTCAAGAAGGAACTGCAGATGCTGGAAAATCGAAGGTACACAAAAATGCTGGAGAAACTCAGCGGGTGCAGTAGCATCTGAGGAGCAAAGGAAATAGGTAACGTTTCGGGACAAAACCCTTCTTCAGTCTGAAGAAGGGTTTGGGCCAGAAACGTTACCTATTTCCTTCGCTCCATAGATGCTGCTGCACCCGCTGAGTTTCTCCAGCATTTTTGTGTACGAATAGAGTTACTTGGTTGGCAGCAGGGGAGCTTGGTTCAACATCAACGCTGAACAAAAGTTGTTGCGTCAGAAAAGGGCTCGAGGACCACAGGACACGGGTGATAATGTAAAGGGGGGAAAGATTTAATAGGAATCTGAGGGGTAACAGTTTTGAGGTCGTTGAAACAGGGAATATCGCAATGTTTAAGAAACCATTAGACAGGTACATGGATAGGACTGGTTTGGAGGGATATATGGGCCAAACCCCGGCAAGTGGGACATATGTAGATGGGACATGTTGGTCGGTGTGGGCAAATTGGGCTGAGGGGTCTGTTTCCACGCTGTATGGCTGTGATTCTATGACTAAATGCTTGAGTAACTCAGCAGGTCAGACAGCATCACATGGATATATGATATTATGGGTTAAGATCCTTATTCAGACCGACTGTGGTAGGGGGTTGGGGGATGGAGAAGAAAGCTAGAGGAGGGGAGAGGCAGGACAAGGTGTGGTAGTTAATAGGTGGTGGGGGGGGGGGGGGGGGGGGGGGGGTTGGACGCAGGTGAGAAGAGTTGCTTCATAATCTGGATCATTGAAGAAAAAGCTCGCAGAGGCTGAGGCAGGATATTAGTATCATTTATCATGGCTCACGTGTTGTTGGCTGGTGTCCAGAGCCAGCACTGTAGAAAATATTAAATGAACTTCTAATTGTGAAAAATACCTTTGTGGGTGAACTTGAAGGATTATAAATTTCAAGGTTAATTTGTCATTGTGGCTCAATCGAGGCAACGTGCTGTATAATTCTCCAAATAGATAGGGCAGAAAAAGTACGATCCAAATAAACTGTTAGTGTGTGACTTTTTAAAGTTATTTTCAAATAAACAAATGACAGACTGAAACGTCCAAACTGCATACAGAGGGTAGTAGAAGGTAAATGGACATAAACCTATGGCATTCAATATATAGAAACAAAGAAATGTCGATGCTAGTGTTTATCAAAGATAGACACATAGTGCTGGAGAAACTCACCGGGACAGGCAGCATGTCTGGAGAAAAAAGATAGGTAACATTTCGGGTTGGACACCAGAAGAAAGGTCCCATAGAAACGTAGAAAACAGGTGCAGGAGGAGGCCATTTGGCTCTTCGAGCCAGCACCGCCATTCATTGTGATCATGGCTGATCGTCCCGTTTCGAAAAGCCTTCTCCCCATTTCCCTTGACTCCACTAGCCCCTAGAGCTCTATCTAACTCTCTTAAATCCATCCAGTGATTTGGCCTCCACTGCCCTCTGTGGCAGGGAATTCCATAAATTTACAACTCTCTGGGTGAAAAAGTCCCGACCTGAAACGTCACCTATTCCCTTTTCTCCAGAGATGCTGCCTGACCCGCTGAGTTCCTCCAGCACTTAATACAGCATTTAATAGTTTGGTTTACAGTGAATTCCTGATTCGTGTGTCCTAAACCCCTTTCGGCCATTCACTCACCTTGTACCTTCCACACACACATGCACTGCTAATTATTTGGATCAGATCATGCAGGTTTCAGCTCTCTGTTCACACTTGAGTCCCCCAGGTGCAGAAAGCGAAACGAGGTCCCCCCTTGCACTTCGAGGTAGGGTAGTGGCCAGTTGTACAGGGCTCTAGTGAGACCACACCTAGAGTATTGTGCGCAGTTTTAGTCACCCAACTTGAGGAAGGACATTCTTGCTATTGAGGGAGTGCAGCGTAGGTTCACGAGGTTAATTCCCGGGATGGCGGGACAGTCATATATTGATAGAATGGAGCGGCTGGGCTTGTATACTCTGGAAATTAGAAGGATGAGAGGGGATCTTATTGAAACATATAAGATTATTAAGGGTTTGGACACCGAGGCAGGAAACATGTTCCCGATGTTGGGGAAGTCCAGAACCAGGGGCCAAAGTTTAAAAATAGGGGGTAAGCCATTTAGAACGGAGATGAGGAAAAACCTTTTCACACAGAGTTGTGAGTCTGTGGAATTTTCTGCCTCAGCCCGGTGGAGGCTGGCTGTCTCGATGCTTTCAAGAGAGAGCTAGATAGGGCTCTTAAAGTTAGCGGAGTCAAGGGATATGGGGAGAAGGCAGGAACGGGGTACTGATTGTGGATGATCAGCCATGATCACATTGAATGGCGGTGCTTGCTCGAGGGGCTGAATGGCCTACTCCTGCACCTATTGTCTATTGTAGGGTCTGAGCGTCAAGTGGGCCACGGGCAGCGTATCACTGAGGCTCCCGCCCACAATGTCCCGACAGGCATCAACACATTTGACGTGGAACTGAAGTTGGTATGAAATGCACTTTGGATGTAAACTTTACTGGCACAACAGTGCTTGCAGAGTATCAGAACATTGGCTGTTAACTGGAGTGCATTTCCACAGTCTCGTCTGTTTAAAAGTGGAATGTGGCTGGGATATCCTTCCACTCTTTCACCATGGGCAACAAATTATGCCAAGCCAAAGGAGCAGTGGTTTTAAAGCCGAGACCACAGATCAGTGTCACCCTGGTCCATCTGGAACCTGCTTCAACTTCAGTGATGCACTCTTTCTAAGTCAGGGAAATGAATGTGAGCCAGTCTAGAGTAATATAGAGAAGCAAGAAGTTTTCAAGAAGGAACTGCAGATGCTGGAAGATCGAAGGTACACAAAATTGCTGGAGAAACTCAGCGGGTGCAGCAGCATCTATGGAGCGAAGAAAATAGGCGATGTTTCGGGCCAAAACCCTTCTTCAGACTGATGGGGGGTGGGAGGGGAGAAGGAAGGAAAAAGGGGAGGAGGAGGAGCCCGAGGGCAGGGGGATGGGAGGAGACAGCTCGAGGGTTAAGGAAGGGGAGGAGACAGGAAGGGCTAGCAAAATTGGGAGAATTCAACATTCATGCCATCAGGATGCAAGCTGCCCAGGCGGAATATGAGGTGCTGTTCCTCCAATTTCCGGTGTTGCTCACTCTGGCAATGGAGGAGACCCAGGACAGAGAGGTCGGATTGGGAATGGGAGGGGGAGTTTGAAGTGCTGAGCCACCGGGAGTTCAGGTAGGTTATTGCGGACTGAGCGGAGGTGTTCGGCGAAACTATCGCCCAACCTCCGCTTAGTCTCCCCAATGTAAATCAGCAGAAGCAAGAAGCCTGGCTTCATTACACCCTCACTTTATGACTTGCATCTGCTATCAGAATGACTTTCATTTGATGCCAGAAAGCAGACATGTTAAGATTTGTTACTGCACCTGAAATAATTTGCAAATGTCTCCTCAGAGCCAATTGGCTTGCATTATAATTCACAACTTTTTATTCCCCCCCCTTGTTTTTGGCTCCAAACTCCTGTTGCATGAATCCGTGAGGAACAATAGATGTATCTTGTCTATTTCCTCCCTCCCTTCTGCCAGAATTCTATTTTCTCCTATTTTTGGACATGGTATATTCTGAAGACCTCACTGAGTCTTGGGGACATGTTGGGACATTTACAGTGCTGGACCTGTCTCTCGCTACCAGGATCCTGTCGGAATCATATGGATCTCCTTATCCACACTGATGTGAAGGACTGATGACATCACCAATGGCCCATATCAATGATAAAAAACAAGGGGCTGGTTCTTTGTCAGTAATGAAAACATTTGTCATTGATTTTCACAGTTATGTCTCTGTTATTTAGCTTGTAAAAGCTTTATTTTTTTCATTATTAATATAAAGAAAGTTTAAACTAAATACTATTAAATGATTAATGCATGAACTGTAACTGATTAACACAGCTGATTAAAACTGATTGATAGTTTTAGAGAGACACATGAATATGCAGTGAATGTTCACATGCAGGCTGAAGGGATTAGTTTAATGTTTAGCACAAGTATTGTGGACAGAGGGCCTGTTCCTGTGCTGTACAATTCCATGGTAGACAAAAGTGCTGGAGAAACTCAGCGGGTGAGGCAGAATCTATGGAGCGAAGGAAATGGGCAACGTTTCGGGCTGAAACCCTTCTTCAGGCTTCTTCAGTACAATTCTATGTTCTACAAAATTAAACCAAAGCTACTGTGACTTTTTTTAAAAAAAAAGACAAGTGCTGGAGTAACTCAGCAGGTTGGGGAGTATCCCTGGAGAACATGGATACTGCAGATGATGCTTCCTATCCGATCTGAAATAAGTTCCGACCAGAAATGTTACCTATCCATGTTCTCCAAGGATACTGCCTGACCCGCTGAGTTACTCCAGCACTTTGTCCGCTTTTTTTTGTCAGCCAGCAACTGCAGTTCCTTGTTACAAATGTAATTTATCTTCCTCTTTGTCTCCCAAATCCTTCCCCTGTCCTGGTTTTCCTGTTGTCAAGCAACTGAATGGTCCTCTCATCAGATCAGTCTTTAAGTGGACTCTATCAGGCTTCAATGTTATATCTTTGCACTTAACATTGTTCCCTTTATCCTTTATCTTTGCACTGAGGACGGATTGATTGTATTCATGTGCGGCCTATTTCTTGACACAAACAAAATCTTTTTGCAGTATCTCGGTACACATGACAATAATAAACTAAACTAATAAACTTTTAAATTAATGGGATCTTGCAGAAGGTCTACCAGTAAAGGTCTTGCAGTAGGGTCTGGAGGCACAGTCCCCCCACACTGCGTGACTAAGTAGGACGGAGACCTGCTGCTGGACTCCATGTGGAATGAACTCTCCCGTTAGCAGGTCATGCAGTCTCCTGTGTCAGCCTGTTGTGGATCTCCACATTTCACACACAAGCCTCTGGTGTTTCATTCACTTTTAGCAGCTGAACCCTCAGCTGCCCCGATGGGAACAGTTAGTAAACGTTGGTGTGATCTGCCTGCTGTTCACATGTGCGTCTTTGACTTGCGATGCAAGCTCAATACTCCCGCTCATGTGACCTTCTGCCACATAAAAGTATCTCTCTTATCCAAAACATTCATCTGAAAAGTTCTGTGCCTTTAACTATGGAGTTGTTTTGTGTAGTTTTACTGCAATACAACCCTTTTCGGGATAAATAAGGAAATTAAACCTTTAAATTTGTTGACACATTAATGCAAAAATAAAAGATTTTTCACAAAAATATACAGCACTTAAAAGACATTCCTCTTTCATTTATATCCATGCTGTTTCAGAAAATGTATGACTTTTCATTATGGGCTTGGGAACTTTATCAGGAATTTTGCCATTGTTGCATATTGCTTTTGGCATAAGCTCATCATTAGTCTCTGCTTTGACTCTAGTTTCTCAGCTATGGTCAGTTATAAAAACTCTATAATAAATGAGCAAATATGTTGCTATGGCATTCAGCTCTATAGTGAACCCCTCAAACAGTAAATGTTCCTCAAGAATTCCCCCTTCATGGAATCGCTGGTCATTGTCCCTGATTGTAGGTAAAGGGCTGTGAATCTGTGGAGTTCTTTACCACAGAAGGATGTGGAGGCCAAGTCAATTAATATATTTAAAGCAGAAATTTACAGATTCTGGATTAGTACGGGAGTCCGAGGTTATGGAGAGAAGGCAGGAGAATGGGGTTAGGAGCGAGAGATATGTCAGCCATGATTGAATGGTAGAGTAGACGATGGGCCAAATGGCCTAATCCTGCTCCTATCATTTATGATCTTATGAACCCATTAGAACAACTTTAAAATTAATTATTCCTGTCTCATCTGAACTTCCATCAAAGTGACCTAATTACATTTGGCTCCAAGCTGAAAATGTCTTCCATCAGTTCCATTTATGTTGCCTTCAGTTGCATTGTTCCCACACTCTCCTCCACCTCTCTGAACATCTCAACTTTTCTAGCCAGATCTTTTAAGCCCCCTTTAGTTTAGTTTAAAGATACAGCATGGAAACAGGCCCTTCGGCCCACCAAGTCCATCCCGACCAGCGACCTCTGCGCACTAGCTTTAACCTTACACACTAGGGACAATTTATAATTATATAAAGCCAATTACCCTACAATATGGTACGTCTTTGGAGTGTGGGAGGAATCTGGAGATCACGGGGAGAACATACAAACTCTGCATAGATAGCACCCATGGATCGAACCCGGGTCTCTGGCGCTGTAAGGCAGCAACTATATGGCTGCACCACTGTGCCACCCTCCTCTGATCTCCTTTCTAATTAACTACCCTTAAGGGTCCAAAGCATTCCTCCTCCATTTGTCGAGAAGTCAAATGATGTTGTCCTAACCCTTGGCCCTTAATTTGTGGGTTTTTCCATCCCTTCATTTAGAATTCAGAAGATTTCAAAGTAAACTGATTTTGTTTCTTGAATGATTATGGACAATAGCCAAATGCCACTGATGGGATTCATGAAACTAATGAGGCCTTGGTTTTGGAACAATCCCAATGCTGTTGGGATGGAAAAAGAGTACACGGGAAACTGTTTCAGAGTATGAGGTAAAAGGGTAAGAGGCGAAGTGCAAGAAATGGAATAGGTGCTGTTAAGTCTATTCAACTACGGTGGAAGAGAAGCTGTGGTTAAGAGAAAAGGACGACATCTTGAAAATAGTCAGGTGATGTTCTCAGAACTGATGTGGAAGAGATGAAGGCAGTGAGGGAATGGACTAGTCCAAAAGGAAGTGTAGCCAAGGTGACTGCAAGAATCTGTGGAGGCACAGATGGACAAGTGATTCTGTCTTTAAACTCAGAAGAACTTTCAAAGAATCGTGTCTTTGAAAAGTTCCTGGATTGAAATTAGTTCTGCATGGTCTGACGGACAGAAGGTTCCAAACAGAGCTGTTTGATGCAAAACCGTTGATGTGGCAAGCAGTTTAGTTTGGTTTAGTTTATTGTCACGTGTACCAAGGTACAGTGAAAAGCTTTGGTACAGTAAGGTATGACCTCCATCGCAATGAACAGCAGGAACCTCTGTTCAGGGTTAGCTGCAGATACGGAGAGGTAACAGCTGGATATGGACAGGCTCTGCAAAAAGGTCAGGACATCACTGGTGAAATATAATGTGAAAAATGTTTAGTGATCCACTTTGGTTAAAAAAAAAAGAGGCATCAAATATTTTTAATTGCTTAGAGCTGGAAGGTGTTTGTGTTTAGATGGAGCAGATATCCTTGTACAAATATCACTGAATATTAACATGCAGGTATAGCAACCCATTAAGAAGCAAACGTCATGTTGGAACAAGGAACTACAGGTGCTGGTGTTCATCAAAGATAGACACAAAGTGCTGGACTAACTCGGTGGGTCAGACAGTATCTCTGGAGAGAAGGAATTGGTGAAGTTTTGGGCTGAGACACTTCTTCAGACGGAAAGTGTGATCTCAAGAGGGGGGGGGAAACAATGTGGAGATCTGTGGACAGATGGAGGGTGAACGCCTAGGGTGGAGGAACAAGTTGAGAGGCGAGAGGAGGGCAGTGTAAGTAGAAGCTACATAAAATGAGAGAATTCAACATTCATACCAATGGATTGTAAGCTACCCAAGTGAAATATTAGGTGATGTTCCTCCAATTTGCCTCACTCTGGCAATGGAGTTGGCCCAGGACAGAACGGTCCGTATGGGAATTGGAAGGGGAGTTGATGTGGTTGGCAACTGGGAGATCCCTTCGGCCTGGGTGGACCGAGTGCAAGTATTATGTTAACATTATGTTGGCCTCCATTGCCAGATGCACCAAATGTAACAGTAAAGATGTCTCATTGTAGCTATGTAGGGGCCTTGTATGATCACGTGTAAAAGATTGTCACATCGCCCTGCCGATGGAAGGCTGCAGCTGGATAGAAAATAGGTGCAGGAGTAGGCCATTTGGCCCTTCGAGACTGCACCGTCATTCATTGTGATCGTGGCTGATCATCCACAATCATTAACCCATCCCTGCCTTCTCCCCATATCCCTTGATTCTGCTAGCCCCTAGAGCTCTATCTAACTCTTGAATTTAAAAGAGTTTATCCAGTGAATTGGCCTCCACTTCCTTCTGTGGCAGAGAATTCCACAAATTCACAACTCTCTGGGTGTCAAAGTTTTATCTCATCTCAGTTTTAAATGACCTCCCCTTTATTCTTAGACTGTGGCCCCTGGTTCAGGACTCCACCAACATTGGGAACATTTTTCCGGCATCCAGCTTGTCCAGGCCTTTTATTATGTTTTACGTTTGTATAAGATCACGTCTCATCTTTCTAAATTCCAATGAATACAAGCCCAGTCTTTCCAGATAAAGGAAGTGCCAGATTGTATCTGGAATGGTCTGTCATGTCGTAGAGAACGGGAACAGCTTTTTCCTTTGTTATCAGGGTTCTGAATGGTCCTTCCATAATCATTCTAGGGTACTGTGCAATTCATCTCTACCCATTGAAGACATTGGACTTTGTTTCTGGAACTGATGCACTACAATGCTGAGCACTATATTCTGCACTCTGTAACTTTTCCTTTGCTCAATCCATTGTACTTGAGTTGATATTTATTTACAGTGTATTTGATCTGTTTGGATAACAGGCAAAACACAGTTTTTCAGGCGAAACAAAGTTTGGTACGTGATACAGTACTAAACCTAAACCTAATTGCTCTGCACCGCTAGTCAACCATAACATGGACACAATTTCCTTCAACTCTATCTTTGTTCAGCTTGCACTTGATGCCAAGTAACAAAATTATGAGCACAACATAATTTATTTTAGTAGATTCAGTTCAAGACTGAGAGTCAGAATCTATTTCTGAGCCAACTGATTCTGCATCGAGTATGAGGTGAAAACTAATGATTCATTTCATCAAGCAGTGTGTTTTTGATCTGTTCAGCCGAAAGCTCAAATCCTTCTGTATTATGAGCCATATAATCTTCCCAACTCTACAATTTCTCTGCGAGAATCACACCCAAAAGATTGTTGGCTTCCCAGAAAAAATAGATAATTTTATTTTCCAATTTTGTCTTTAGTTGTTCTTGATTTAAAATCTAGCTTCCAGTCTTAATTTAAAGAAAGAACAGGTACCAAGGTCCCAATGTGTTAAAGGGAATGTGGAAACCAGAGACTGATGACCAAGGCGTGTTACAGGGGAAATGGGGGTGCCATGGACTGTGAGAGGTAGTGCGGAAAATTAGGAGCCTTATTGATCCAGATGCCGAACCATCAGGATTTCTAAACAATCAGATAGTGGATTATTGGAATTTTGCAAACAGAATCAGATGACTCGGTAAGATCTTCTTTATCGGTATAAACAAGATCTACAGACATGCAAAGGATTGGTTTAGTTTAGTTTAGAGATACAGCGTAGAAACAGGTCCTTCGGCCCAGCGAGTCAGTACTGATCAGCGATCCTCGCACACTAAAGGGCCAGTTGCATGCTCGTGGGACAGGCCCTTTAGGTCGCGCTTGCCGCATGGAGATTTACATTCATACCATTCACCTACAGACCTGTTCGTCTTTGAAGTATTGGAAGAAACAGGAGCTTTCCGGAGAAAACCTACGCAGGTCAGGGGGAAAACGTAGAAACTCCATACAGACAAGCACTCGTAACCAGGATCGAACCCGGATCTCTGGTGCTATAAGGCAGTAATTCTGCTGTGCCACTGTGCCGCCCTAAGTCTGGAACAGTGGAATAGTGTCCAAATGAAGCTTTGCAATCTCTCTTTAGCCACAAGTTTGAATTTTTGACTGATCCAGGATAATTATAAAAGGCACATTGAGTGATTATTTAAGATCTTCTTAGGAAGAGGGCTGCAGATTGGCCACATGCCAAATGCACTGGAATTGGCAATGCAAAGGCCATTTTAATTTGTGTAAATTTGTTGAATACTGAGAGTTGTGAAAATGGTATCCATGTGGTTGGTGATGATGTCTTGTATGGTATCAACAATTGGAGCTCGGGAACTGCTTCCTCTCTCCTCTGTTATCAGGCTTCTGAATGGTCCTTCCATTAACTGGGGTACTGTCTGATTCACCTCCACCCCATTGAGGACATTGGGCTTTCTGTCTATGGGACTGATGCATTGCGGTGCTGAAAACTATAATCTATCTTCCCCTTTGCCCTATCTATTTTATTTGAGTTGGACTTGCTGGTATTTATGACTAGTATGTCTGATCTGTTTGGATAGCATGTAAAACAAATCTTTCACAGTACCTCAGCACAATAATAAACCTATACCTAATTCCTCTGCACTACTAGAAAATCATAAAATGCGTACAGCTTTCTTCAACTCTACAATTGTTCAGCCAGCACTTCGCACCGTAACAAAATTATGAGCATATAATTTAATTTTAAAAGTTCAATTCAAGCCAAAAGGGCCTGTCCCACTTAGGTGATTTTTTTGGGCGACTACAGGCGACTGCCGCAAAATTCTCAACATGTTGAACATTTTTCGCCGACAATGGTGACAATCTTTGCTGTCATAGGTTGACGTAAGCGTTGTCGTAGGTTGTCGCCAGGTGTCGTGGGTGAATTCCATTAAAACTGGTCCCCGTCAGTCACCTAAAGAGTCGCCTAAGTGGTACAGGCTTATAAGAGACTTGAATCTCTCTTTGAGCCAACTGATTCGCAAGCTAACATGAGGTCAAAACTACTGTTCAATTCAATCTTGGGGTATATTTTTGAAGAGAGACACCAAATGCTGGAGTAACTCAGCATATTTGTGACCTGTTTAACCGAGAGTTCAAATTCAGCTGTATTTTGATCTTACCGACTAAAATTTCCCGAAAAAGAATCACACCAAAAATTTGCCTGCTTTTCAGTAGACATATATTTTTTTGGATTTTTCATAAGGTTTTGTTGATTAAAATCCATCTTCCAGTCTTTTTTATTTTATCTTGAAGTTGTATTCAGGGTTTGCTTTCTCATTTCATATTGTTCATCACCCATTCTTAAATAAAATCATGATATCCAGTATATAGTGTACAATGAACAGAGATGGTTGATTAATCTAATCTGGGCTCAAGTTCACTCCACACTGGTGGCAGAGGAAGTAGCATCAGTGGTTCATGATTTTCAAGATTCTCCTTTCCTCTTTGCTTTTTCCATTCTTGTTTCCACATATGAGCAAGCACCATTTTTCATGCAGGTGCATCAAACACCATCAATTGAGGACACAAAGAGCTCAAGTAACTCAGCGCGACAGGCAGCATCTCTGGAGAATGTTGATGGGTCGGGACCCTTCTTCAGACAACTTGTTGATTCAGTGAAGATAGACCCATCTTCAAACAGAGTCATGGGAGAGGGAAACTAAGATCAGTCTGGGGAAGGGCCTTAACTCGTAACGTCACCCATGCCCTCCCTCCAGAGATGCTGCCTGTCCCGCTGAGTTACTCCAGTATTTTGTGCTTGTTTACAAATAATATACCCAGGCAATTTGGTGAAACCCGACAAAGTTAGTACCTAGAGCTATGCTGTGTTGACCAGGGAATCTTGCCTCTTTCACAGTGCTTGACCTTTTATATTCAATGCAACAAAAGCAGCTTCTTACCAGATACTTATTGATGTTAGAGAATCTTTGAATCTTTTTTTCTATCCCCCACATGATCGTTTGCCCTCGATCCACTCTATAAAGTAATTGCTTTGGTTTGCTATCATCAGACACTCTTCTGACAAGGTAGACACAAAATGCTGGAGTAACTCAGCGGGTCAGGCAGCATCTCTGCAGAAACAGAATAGGTGACATTTCTGGTTGGGATCCCTCTTCAGATCTGATCCGAAATGTCACCCGTTCCTTCTTTCCAGAGACGCTGCCTGACCCGCTGAGTTACTCCAACATTTTGTGCCTATCTTCGGTATAAGCCAGCATCTGCAGTTCCTACACATTAAAACTCTTGTATAGTGTCTCAGTGTACTATTCCAATACACTTGTACTGTATCTCTCCACATCACCATATATATCTCTTGTTTCCCTTATCCCTAACCAGTCTGAAGAAGGGTCTCGACCCGAAACGTCACCCATGACCTTTCCAGAGATGCTGCCTGTCACTCCAGCTTTTTGTGTCTGTGTACTGAATCTAAGATGGACTTATGTATAATAATATTTTTACTGAACTGCATACAAACCTCCCTAGCAACTAAACAGTTTAACATGCAGTTCAGTAAATATTATTATACATTCCAGCTTTTTGTGTCTGTGTACTGAATCTAAGATGGACTTATGTATAATAATATTTTTACTGAACTGCATGTTAAACTGTTTAGTTGCTAGGGAGGTTTGTATGGGGCAAAATCTGTGCACGTGGTGGGAGGCTTTTGGTAGTGGGCAGGTTCACATACCTTGGTAGCACTCCCTCAGGATCAGGCCACATTGACGGCAGAGTCAACTACAGGATACCGAAAGCAAGCTCTGCATTTGGAAGACTTAATAAGTAAAGTGTAGGAACAAAGAGGAACCTGCCTCAAGACCAAGCTAGAGGTCCATGGTGATGCTGTCATACCCACTTACTCTATTCTTGCGAGAGATGGGCAGTGTACTGCAGACGTGGCTGACAGCTTAACAACTTCCACATGACCGACCTGTGCAAAATACTTCACATCAAGTGGCAAATCAAAGTTAGTGTCTTGTACTGTTTCATAGAGTTTTTTACAGGATAGAACGCAGGCAAAGTGGACTGGATTAATCCCACTAGCCCTGCTCTTTGAGTGCTCATTCATGGAGAATTATTGAAGAATGAGAGATTTACTCACTCGAGAACTTCAGACGTGACTTTCTTTCTCTCATCTCCACTTTAATTCTTCTTCCAATCAATTCATCCCTCCTCGCCTTCATTTCGTCTCCACCTGTGATATTAATGTATTGTTCATCTTCAACATCATATCAACATCATTTCATTTTGAAACTCGTTTGCATTACTGCCTTAGCATCTAGACCTTTTAGATTATAGGTGGTGAGAGTGCATATTGACTTCAGGGCTGTTATTGGGCTGTCCCACTGTACGAGCTAATTCAAGAGCTCTCCCAAGTTTTAAAAAAAAACAAAAAAAACTTGTGGTAAGCACGTAGAATGTACGTCGGAGCTCGGAACGTCTCTTAGCGGCTCGTAAAGCTAGCGGCAGGTACTCTGGAAACGTGGAAAGCTCGTGAAGACTCGTGAAGATTTTTCAACATATTGAAAAATGTCCACGAGAGCCCAGACTACCTACGAGCGGCTATTACCTTAATTCTCCGAGTTCGAATCAGGGAAAACTCGGGAGAACTCTTGAATTAGCTTGCACAGTGGGACAGCCCCTTTAGCAGGCAACTCAACCATCCTACCAACAACTAGAGGGTAGTGCTAAACTATTGCAGATAGACATAAAATGCTGGAGTAACTCAGCGGGACAGGCAGCATCTCTGGAGAGAAGGAATGGGTGATGTTTTGGGTCACCGCCCTTCTTCACACTGGTTCGTGATCAAGGAAATGAGAGAGATAGACGATGATGTAGAGAGATAAAGGACAATGAATGGAAGAAATGCAAAAAAGTAACGATGATAAAGGAAACATGCCATTGTTAGCTGTCTGTTGGGTGTAAACAAGAAGCTGGTGCAACTTGGGATGGTGAGGGACAGAGAGAGAGGGAATGCCGGGGTTATTTGAAGTGAGAGAAATCAATATTCATGCAACTGGGCTGTAATGTGTAGGAAGGAACTGCAGATGCCGGTTTAAACCGAAGACGGACACAAAAGTCTGAAGAAGGGTCTCGATCTGAAGCATCACCCATTCCTTCTCTCCTGAGATGTTGCCTGTCCCCTGAGTTACTCCAGCTTTTTATTTCTATCCACTGGGCTATAAGCTGCCCAAGCAAAATTTGAGATGCTGATTCTCCAATTTGTGTGTAGGCTCACTCTGACAATGGAGGAGACCTAGGTTCAGAAAGGCCAGTGTGGAAATAGGAAGGGGAATCAAAGTGTTTTGGAACCGGGAGAGCAGTTAAGTCCAGGCGGAATGAGCGAAGGTGTTCAGTGAAAAGATCGCCCAGTCTACGTTTGGTCTCGCCAATGTATAAGAGTCCACATTTTGAACAACGGAAACAGTAGATTAGCTAGTCAAGAGTCAAGAGTCAATTTAATTGTCATTTGGACCCCTGGAGGTCCAAACGAAATGCCGTTTCTGCAGCCATACATTACACACAAATAGACCCCAGACACAACATAATTACATTTAACATAAACATCCATCACATAGCTGTGATGGAAGGCCAAATAAACTTCTCTCTCCACTGCACTCTCCCCCCCCCCCGATGTCAGAGTCAAAGTCAAAGCCCCCGGCTGGCAATGGCGATTGTCCCGCGGCCATTAAAGCCACGCCGGGTGGTGCGAGGTCGCACACCGGGTCTTGGTGTTAGAGCCCCCGGTGTGCGCTCGCAAAGTCCGCGGCCATTCCAGCCGCGTGGGGCAGTGGGGTCAGGCCCCGCTCCAGGAGCTCTTCAACCCCGCAACTCGGGCGGGAGAAGTCGCCGCCGCAGAAGCCCCGAAAAGCGGTCTCCCCCCAGGGAGCCGTGGGCTCCCGGCGCCGTCGTCCACAGACCTGTAGAGAGCCTCCGACTCTCCGGCAGCAGCAGCAGCAGCAGCAGCAACAGCATCAGCAGCAGCAGCGCTCCTCCACCGCTCTGGACTCGGCCAGCTCCGCGACGGCAACGCTGAGTCGGCACCTGAGTCCCCGGTCTCTTCCTGTTGGAGGCCGCTCCTCGTTGCGGCCTCAACGACGACTGAGACCCGACGAGAAAAGGTCGGGTCTCCAGTGCAGGGAGAGATTCAAAAAAGTTTCCCCCCCCTCCCACCCCACCCCCACCCCCCCCACACACATACCCCAACATAAAATAACAAACACTACATAAAAACACAGACAAAAATAATAAAAACGCGGACAGGCTGCAGAGGCCGCTGCTGGCCAGAGCCGCGCCGCCGCCAGCTACTGTCTAAAACTACTGCCTAAGCTTCTATCTACCACATTGGAGTCCCTTGGACTAATCTGAATCAGACTTTACTGGGATTATCGTGCACTAAACATTATTCACGTTTTTCCCTTTATCGTGTATCTGTACACTGGGAATGGCTTGATTCTAATCACGTAATCTTTCCGCCGACTGGTTAGCACGCAACAAAAGCTTTTCAATTTACCTGGTATGCGTGACAATGAACTAATTTAAAACTTTGGCAGAACTCCTGTAATTTTGGACAACCTTTCATTTCTGTTAATTGCTTCCCCCGCGGCCTGAATGTTAATTGCTATTTTAACGCCTTTCTGTGAAGACACTTTTATCACCGATTATGCATACTTTCAATCTGATTTTGGGTTGTGCTTACAAACAATGGACCTTGGCAATTTTGGTTAAACCCGACAAAGTGGAGCTGAATAAGTTAGTACCCAGAGCCAGTCTTGTGCTGACCAGGTACCTTGCCATCATTCACAGTGCTTGACCTTTAATAGACAGCACAACAAAGGAGCTACCTATCACCTTCTTACTGAATCAAAATAAAAGTCTCAGGGTTGTACAGCACCTTTTATCCCCATTCAGAACATCGCAAACAGTTTGTAGCTGATGACCTGCTCTGGAAGTGTGGTCACTTTTGTGAGGAGCGCCAGTCAAATTGAACTTGCCAAGCTTCCCCCCAACAGCTGTATCATACCCTGGTCTGATCGTAGAGTATACACAAAGTGCTGGAGTAAAGGGGCTGTCCCACTTGGGCGACCTAATTGGAGAGTTTAGAAGAATTTAGCAGAGTTTGAAAAAATATCATGTTGAAGACCTCCTTCGACTATATTGAAGACTAGCTATGACTAACTATGATTAGCTAGTACTAACTTCGGAAAAATTGGAAACCGAATAGTGGAGAGTGAAGACGACCTCCTTCGATGTTCTTCGACCTCCCTTGGACTATGATGAAGACTATCTACGATTACCTTTGATTACCTTAGACTACCCTCGATTACCTACGACTAACATGACTAACCTACTACGACTAAACCTACGAGTAAAAAAAGTATCGATTTCTTTCCATGGCGAGCGTTTTTTACACGTGGGCTTTTTTCTACATGTTGAAAAATACGCTGCATCCTAGCTGAGGCCTTGAGTACTCGGGGACTACTCTCGAGCATGAAGGAGAGTTACAAAGACCTCCTACGATTTTGTGTCGACCATGCTGTGAGTATGAGTCGAGGGCAAACTCGCCAGAACTCGTGGATGAGGTCACCCAAGTGACTCAACGGGTCTGGCAGCATCTCTGGAGAAAAAAGATGGGGGACGATTCGAGTCGGGACCCTTCTTCAGACTCTCAGTGAAGCTTTGGGTCGGGTGATCCTAGAGTAACCGATGGACACGGGCAATGATTCCCAGATCTTTGAGGTAATATGGACAACAGAGGATCCCACCCCAATGATGCATTTTGAAAGCAACCTCCCCCTTTAGGAAGCTCTAATCTCACAAAGCTAGTTTAGTTTTGATTATTGTCACATGTACCAAGATACAATGAAAAGCTTTAGGTTGCGTGCTAACCAGACAGTGGAACGGCTATACATGATTACCATCGAGCCGTCCACAGTATCCAGATGATAAAGGGAATAACGTTTAACACAAGATAAAGTCCTATTAAAGATAGTCCGCGGTTCTCCAATGAGGTAGATAGTAGCTCAGGACTGCTGACTAGTTTTTGATGGGGTGGTTCAATTGCCTGAAAACAGCTGGGTAAAAAGCTGTCCATGAATCTGGAGGTGTGCGTTTTCACACTTCTATACCTCTTGCCTGATGGGAGAGGAGAGAAGAGGATATCACTGTGGTGAGACTCGTCCTTGATTCTGCTGGTGACCTTGCCGAGGCAGTGTTAATTGTAATTGTCAATGGAAGAGTGGTTAGTTTGTGTGACGGTCCTCAAGTCTCTCTCATCTTTATTTGTGCACTGTGAATGGCTTAATTGTTAACATGTACAGTCGTTCCCTGGACGCAGACAACAACTCTTCTTTTCCAAAATAAACTTTATTCCAAATTTTTAAATAGATAAAAGGACATTGCAAAAAATCTTCCAACATCCTCAGAGTTTACACATTCATTAGTTGTATTATATGTATGACTGCTGCAATTTCGTTCAGACTTCGGTTTGAATGACAATAAAAGGCTATCTAGCTAGCTATCTATCTATCTATCTATCTATCTATCTATTGTACTGTTCCCAAACTATCCCCACACCAAGTACCCTTACGATTCATGTGAACCCAATGGATTGATATCCCTTTCCTTGTCTGAGTGATGTATTCATCGGATCATGTCCTGCATTGTTCCGCAGCAGAAGGACCCTAGAGTGGTCTTCCCCCGCAGAGACTTGGCGTTGGCTGCACCAAACGGTAGTCGTGACAATATTAAACTAAATCAAATTAGTTAGGTCAAATTAGTCAGAGCTAGACACGGCTCTTGAAGATAGAAGAGTCAGGGGATATGGGGAGAAGGCAGGAACGGGTTACTGATTGTGAATGATCACATTGAATGGCGGTGCTGGCTCAAAGGGCTGAATAGCCTACTTTTGCACCTATTGTCCATTCTATTGTCTATTGTTTATTAGGGCGGTCATGGTGGCACTGTGGTAGAGTTGCTGCCTTACAGCGAAAGCAGCGTCGGAGACTGACCGCTGGTGCTGTCTGTACGGAGTTTGTATGTTCTCCCCGTGATCTGCGTGGGTTTTCTCCGAGGTCTTCAGTTTCCTCCCCCATACTTCAAAGACGTACAGGTTTGTAGGTTAATTGGCTTGGTGAATGTAAAAAATGTCCCTAGTGGGTGTAGTATTGTGTAAATGTGAGGGGATTGCTGGTCGGCGCGGACCCAATGGGCTGAAGGGCCTGTATCCGCACTATATCTCTAAACTAAACTAAACTAAACTAAAAAGCTGATGCTCGATTTTATCTTGCTGCTTTGAAACAAGACACCTCGAACAATTTGACAGTCGCATGTCAAGACAGAGATGCATTAGAACCAAGCATTATTGGCACTTAATGGCTTTTAGCACCTTGTTATATTGCTGCTTCTGAGCACTCAATATTCTGTTTGCACTACAATTGTGGCCTAATGTCCCCTTAAGTACTGTTTACCTGCCGAGCAGTCCTGAATGACAGGGAGACTGTTGGTGTCACTAACTATGGGCGCCTGACAATTATCCAAAAGGAAAATATAACACACAGTGGAAATTTGAAGTGCAAGAGAAAACGCAGGTAATGCTCATCAGTTCCAATGACGGATGAAAAGTGTTAATTGTGTATTCATCCAGGGATGCTGCCTGGCCTGGTGAAGTTTTTTCCAGTCTTCTCTGCTCCAAATGGAAAGGCTTCGATGACGTGCTTACATTTGGTTTTCTCCTTACTTATCGTCATCTTAATTTCATTTTGTCTTCTCCTAAGACCCGAGTTCCCCTGCTGGTTCAGTTCTAAATGAGAATCGCAGGATTTGCCATGCTGACATAATCACTGGTTACCAAGTAACACATCCGCAGGCAGTCTCAATAGGAAAGAATGTTCTTTATTTGTTATGGGTGGTAAATCTTTCCACACTAGCCAAACTAGCCTACATTGTAACTAACCGATAATTTGATCAGTTCACTACTGTTCTTTCCTTATCTCTCATCCATTTTTCACACAGAGAGTGGTGATTCTCTGGAACTCTCTGCCACCGAGGGTAGTCGAGGCCAGTTCATTGGCTATATTTAAGAGGGAGTTTGATGTGGCCCTTGTGGCTAAGGGGATCAGAGGGTATGGAGTGAAGGCAGGTACGGGATACTGAGTTGGATGATCAGCCATGATCATATTGAATGGCGGTGAAGGGCCGAATGGCCTACTCCTGCACCTAATTTCTATGTTTCTATTTAGCCTTTCTAGACTTGAGAGATACAGCACAGAAACAGGCCCTTTGGCCCACCGAGTCAATATCGACCAGCAATCCCCGCACACTAGTATTATCCTACACACCAGGGAGAGAACAATTTTTGGCTGAAGGCAATTAACCAACCAACCTGTACGTCTTTACGCCACTATGCCTGGACTTCACTGCTGCCCCTCGATCTATAATCACCTCCGGCCTTTGTCCAACCATCAGTGTACTCAAAACCCCCTCCTCACCTGTATCCACCTATGACTTGCCAGGCTTTGGCCTGTCCCACCTCTCTTCCTGCTTTCTAACCTCTACACTAGCACTAACCTTACTACACACTACGGCCAATTTACAATTTTAGCAAGCCAATTAGCCCACATAGTTGATATCTTTGGAGTCTGGGTGGAAACCGGAGCACCTAGAGAAAACCTTTGCGATGAGGAGAACGTATAAACGCACAGACGGCACCCGTAGTCAGGATCGAACCTAGGTCTCTGGCACTGTAAGTCTTGGGTGGAAATCCCAGATGCCTTGTCAATCAATCAATCAATCAATCAATCAATCAACCAACCAACCTTTATTGTCATCTTGCAAATCAACAATTGTACAGTGCAAAATGAGAAGACGTTTCCCAGGGAATACCGGAGCATCGCACATGAAACTTAAACATTTCACACATAATAACAGTAAAAACAATCCAGTCCCTGATGAAACAGTATAAATAGTTAAAAGCAGGTAAAACAGCAACATTAAAATACAGTAAAAACAATCATTAAAATGTCCAGGGCAGCTGATTTGAGTGGCCAGTGCCAGAGTTATTAAATTGTCAGTGCAAAGCAGCAAAATCAGGTGGAGTGACTGTTTAGCAGCCTCACAGCCTGTGGCTGGAAGCTGTTTAGCAGTCTGGTAGTCCGGGCTTTGATGCTACGGTATCGCTTGCCTGATGGCAGGAGATCCAGATGTGTGTGGAGGGGGTGCAGTTTGTCCTTAGCTATTCTCAGAGCTTTTTTCAGACAGCGGCTCTAGAACCATTCTTGTACCGAGGGTAGGGAGACGCCAATGATCCTCTCTGCTCCCCTCACTACCCTCTGCAGTGCCTTCCTGTCTGAGCAGTTACAGTTGGAGCATATTCTCAATATTCATCAATATTCTCAGAGCAGCAAAAATATTTCTAAACAGTCCTACCTCATATTTACTTTTCAAATGTTATTGCTAAATGCATTGACTGATCATTTATCTCACTGGCACAGTGAGACAGTGCTACCCACAAAGTTTGTGTAGGAAGGAACTGAAGATACTCATTTATACAGAAGATAGATGCAATATGCTGGAGTAATTCAGCGGGTGATCCAGCATCTCTGGAGAACGAGTATAGGTGATGTTTCTGGTTGAAGAAGGATACCGACAAGAAACGTCAACTATTCTTTTTCTCCAGAGATGCTGCCTGACCTTCGGAGTTACTCCAGCATTTCGTGTCTACCCATAAAATCATCTGGGGTAGAACACAAAGAACTGGAGTAACTCATAGGGTCAGGAGCATCTCTGGAGGACTTGGGTTGGTGACATTTTAAGTTGGGTTCCTTCTTCAAATTGGAGAAGGGTCTCAACCCGAAACATGACCTATCAATGTCTTCCTGAAATGTTGCCTGACTCATTGAATTGCCCCAGTTATTTTTGTTCTATGCAACTTTCCTGTCCCTGTAGTTCCTTGTGTCTCCCAATTGTCTGGCATATTACTCTTCAACAATGGCCATGTTTTACAGTGTATGTCTTTGACTGGCCAACATCTTGGGACCTACAAATGTCCTTGCAACCTCTATAAATAGAAACCCTTCGTTATTTTTATACAATATTTAAATTTGCTCGCTTTTAGTGATGTCCTCAGACTGGCATGTATGGAAAATGCTAAAAATATATGGAAAGGTCTTTTATTCTGTGAAAATAGGCTGTCATTTTGTTTAAGGCCACGTCCATACATGATAATCTTGAAATAAATAATCGGATTTATTTTTAATTTTCATTATGCCGAGCCTGCGGGTGTCACATTGCTTCTATTCCAGCGCTTGGCTTCCACGATCAACAACAGAGGTGTTATAGAGTCTTACAGCATTGAAACAGGCCCTTCGGTCCAACTTGCCCACACTGGCCAACATGTCCCAACTACACTCATCCCACATGCCTGCATTTGTCCAAATTCCGGCTAAACCTGTCCAATCCATGTACCTGTCTAAATGTTTCTTAAACATTGTGATAGTACCTGCCTCAACAGATCACTTTCTGCTTCAGTCTATTTTATTGTCATGTGTACCGAAGTGTAAAGCTTTTGTTGCGTGCTAACCAGTCAGCGGAAAGACAATGCATGATTGCCATCGAATTGTCCACATTGTACAGATGCAGGATGGAGGGAATAATGTTTAGTGCAAAGTAAAGTCCAATAAAGTCCGATTAAAGATAGGCCAAGGGTCTCAAATGAGGTAGAAGGTAGCTCAGGACTGCTCTCTAGTTGGTGATAGGATGGTTCAGTTGCCTGATAACAGCTGGGATGAAACTGTTCCTGAATCTAGAGGTGTGCGTTTTCACACTTCTGTGCCTCTTACCTGACGGGAAAGGGGGAAAGAGGGAGTGATTGGGGTGTCATCCTTGATTATGCTTGACTCTACAGATGGGGTGACAGGTACTTGATGGGCTGATGTGGCTAGTTTTGAAGAAGGTGTGCTTCTTACATTGTTCACAGTGAACTTCTGTTAGCTTTCAGTGAAAGGACTGAGATTCTCAATACCTGAATGCACCCTTGCTCTTTTGATCCAATTTCCAAACTGCCCATCCACCCTGCGGGCCAAAGATTCCTGTAAGATGTTGCACATAGTTTAGTTTAGATTACAGATACAGCGCAGAAACAGGACATTTATCCTACGCAGACTAGGAACAACTTACATTTATACCAAGCCAATCAACCTACAAACCTGTACGCCTTTGGAGTTTGGGAGGAAACCAAAGTTCTCGGAGAAAACCCACGCAGGTCACGGGGAGAACGTACATACTGACAGTACCGTAGTCAGGATTGAACACATGTAAGGTGGCAACTCTACCGCTGCACTACTGTGCTGCCCTTTCTCAAGAAGGCTTTGAGAACATCCTTAGTCCTCTCACCATCAGAGGGTCATTTCCTCTGCCCGGTATCTCTCTGTTATGAGGAAATACCAGGATGGTGTCAGTTTTGGGAGCTCCAAGCATGAAAACAAAGAGTTGTTTGAACCTGCTATCTTTGGATGTTAGCTTAGGAGAAAATGTTGACATTGGTTCACTTATCCTCCTAGTGGATTTGGTAGATTTTGTATGGATTTTGTATGGCAATATCACTGATGTTACTTCTGTACTGTTGTTAGGTGATGCCTGCTCTGCAAAGTCCATGTGCCTGTTGAGGTATACAAGCGAGCAATTATATAATCATGTACTACAGAACCAGGCCAAACTCATTCATGCCAACCAAGGTACCCCAACTAAACTTGTCCCATTTGGCTCATATCACTCTCGGCCTTTCCTGTTCATGAACTTGTACAAATGTCTTTAAAATGTTGTTATCATACCTGCCTCAACAGCTCATTCCACACGCGGTCCACAAAAAATAGTTGCCCTTCGTGTTCCTTTTTCCCCTCAAATCTTTGACCTCAAATTCTCGATACCCCGGCATGGGGAAAGATACTGTATGCATCCATTCTATCTATGCTCTTCATGATTTTATACACCTCTGTAAGGTCACCCCTCAACCTTTTACTCTCCAAGGGATAAACATAGAACAAAACAGCCCAAGAACTGGCCCTTCGGCCCACAATGTCTGTGTCGAACATAAGGCCAAGAGCAACTCCTATCTACATGCACATAATCCAAATTCCTCCATTCCCTGCATCTCCATATGCCTATCTAAAAGTCTCAGCCTGCCCAACCTCTCCTAATAACTGAGCCCCTCTGGTCCTGGCAACATCCTCCTAAATCTTTCCTGCGCTCTCTTTAGAGATGACTGCTATGCGGCAGATCACGAGCTATATGCCAGATTTGAGGCTTTGATCTTCTTCCTCAGAAACCCAAAGGCTGTGCTGGTTCACTTCAGGCTCTGGTGATTTTCATCTTTGATGTTTGCCTTCATTATGAGGAGACTCCAGAGATTTTGGAATTGGCTACATTTCCCCTGGTCCTTCAATGGACCTTCATTGTAAGAGGACAGTGCTGTACAGTGGGTGCAGGTTGCTTCAGGTTTTGTTTTATTGGTGTTAACATGCACAATTGTTTCTACGGAAGTGAGCTTGGACAGTTTTCTTGCAGAGTAACGTTCATTAACTGTCCTTGTGGGCAAAACATTGTTCTATATCATTTGTACTATTGCAAATAGAGACGGCATGGTGGAGCAGCGGTAGAGTTGATGCCTTGCGCACCAGAGACCCGGGCTCGACCCTGACTAAAGGTGGTGTCTGTACGGAGTTAGTACGCTCTTTCCGTGACCTGCGTGGGTTTTCTTCAGTAGCTCGGTTTTCCTCCCACACTCCAGACGTACAGGTTTGTAGATCAATTGGCTTGGTCAAATTGTAAAGCGTCTCTAGTGGGTGTAGGATGGAGTATGTGTGCAGGGATCGCTGGTCAGCACGGACTCGGTGACTCAGTGGGCTGAAGGGCCTGTTTACGTGCTGTATCTCTAAACTAAACTAAACTACATAAATTATATATTTTAGACCAAATTACAAATGCTACTGTAGGTAACACATTTAGTCATTGCCTTTAGCTGGTAGTTTATCAAAGCTGGACCACTAACTGCTCGTGAACAAGTTGGTGTCTACTTCTGAATGTATATCAATATTCTGCAATTGAAAATTGTGGATATTGAGGCTGAGTATCATTCAAACATAAATCTGAAAATATGTTGCCCATTCACATTTCAGAAGAATTCAGTGTAAAGAAACATACCACTTGCTGGGTTCTGAGATTTAATTTTACCGAACAGATTTTAAAATGCAGAAAGATTCACATAATTGTACGTAATGAGTGATATCCAAGCTATTAGATTGTTTTCTAAGTTTGGGGTTTTCGAACCTTTCATTTTAGTTGTGTTTGCCTTTGTGAAGAGGCAGTTTAGTGTGTTTTAAAATTGTAGATAGCTGCAGTGAGAAGAGAGTGGGGCGCTCATTCTTGTACTTCAGATGACCCATAAGGTACCTCCACTCATTGCATTCACAAGGGTATACTGTGAGGTTCCTGCTAAAATATGTTCCTGAGAATTATCATGTACTTTTAACACGTCTGTGGTGTGTGGAGTAGAAATCTTTCAAGAGTAAGAAATAATAAAACACAAGAGATTTAAAAACAAAACGTTTCAACACGACATTTGAAAACTTCCACAGTAAAATTCCAACAATCTGCTATTCTATCATTCAGAAATCCCAATGGGTTGGCAACTGGCTCCTTGGGTGATGTTAAGCTGCAGGGAGGAAAGGTTGTGTGGCAAATAACATCTCGTATGTGCTTGCTAAACCTTAATTGCCCACTCTCCCTGCTTCTTACTCGGGCCACTATTCTTGCCTCCCCTTCACTGACTTACTGACCCCTTTCTCCCTTTGTTTAACTGACCCTGTAGAGCAGCAACTTCACTGTTTAGGGCAGCACAGTGGCGCAGTGGTTGAGTTGCAGCCTTCCATGGACCTGGGTTCGATTCCAACTGCAGATGCTGTCTGTACGGGGTTTGTAAGTTCTCCCCGTGACTTGCGCGGGGTTTCACCGGGTGCTCCCGTTTCCTCCCGCACTCCAAAGATGTACAGGTTTTTAGGTTAATTGATTTGGTATGAATGTAAATTGTCCTGAGTCTGTGTAGGATCGTGTCAATGTGCAGGGATCGATGTTTGTCGCGGACTTGATGGGCCGAATGGCCTGTTTTCATGCTGTATCTCTAAACTAAACTAAACTAAACTACTGCTGCACCATTTTGCCGCCCTAAGCCAACCACCGTTAGTGGTTGATTTATTCACTATCTGCCATTGCAAAACTTGACAAGTGCAATGCATGTGACCTGGTTTGTTTTTATAGGTAGTAAAGACAGAACACTCAATGCTAGGATTTATTTCAAGAGGGCTTGTATACAAAAACAGGGATGTGATGTTGAGGCTCTATAAGGTGCATTTGAAATATTGTGAGCAATTTTGGGCACCATATCTGTGGAAGGATTAGCTGACTGGAGAGGATCCCGAGGAGGTTTACAAGAATGATCACAGGAATGAGAAGGTTAACCTATGATGAGCATTTGTCAACACTGGGACTGTGCTCGCTGGTGTTTAGAAGAATGAGGGGGACCTCATTGAGACATACAGCATAGTGAAAGGCTTGGATAGAGTGGATGTGGAGAGGATGTTTCCCACTAGTGAGAGAGTCTAGGACTAGAGGTCATAGCCTCGGAATTAAAGGATGTTCTTTCAGGAAGGAGATGATGCGACATTTCTTTAGTCAGAGGGTGGTGAATGTGGAATTCTTTGCCACAGCAGGCTGTGGAGGCCAAATCAGTGGATATATTTAAGCCATAGATAGGTGGATTCTTGATTAGTACAGATGTTGATTATGGGGAGAAGGCAGGAGAATGGGGTTAAGAGGGAGAGATAGAGCAGCCATTATTGAATGGCGGAATAGACTTGATGGGCCGAATGGCATAATTCTACTCCAATTCCTTATGAGCTTATTACGGTGGTAAGTTCCCATGAACAATGGCCTTAATGTTTGTTGGAATCTCCACTTTCACAATCATACAAAAGCAATCATCGACAGTGTTGGAAATTATGAACCAAAGCAGATGATGTGAGAGATGCACAGCAGGGAAGAGAGAAAGGGAATTTAATGCTTCAGTTCAAAGGTCTCCTGATGAAGATGGGAACCACTAAGATGCAGATTAGCATGTAGCTGAATCTTGCTTCATCCGAGGAGAGTATTGAGTATAGGAGGTCATGTTGCAGTTGTATAAGACGTTGGTGAGGCCTCACTTAGAGTATTGTGTTCCGCTCTGAGCGCTGTGTTATGGGAAAGATGTTGTCAAATTGGAAAGGGTAGAGTGAAGATTTACAAGGATGTTGCCAGGACTCGAGGGACTGAGCTATAGGTAGAGGTTGAGCAGGCTATGCATCTATTCCTTGGAGCACAGGATTTACAAGTGGCAGATTTTGAGGCATTGGCCCGACCCCGTTACCAACTCCACCCCCTGGCCTTTCAATGTATAAAACTAGTTGAGGTTGTGATTTTTTTTTTTTTTAAGTAAAAAATATTTTAGAATGTGGTAAAAATGGATTAAAAATATGAAATTATTTAAAAATAGGTGAAAACACTTCCCTGCACTTTTTACTCCAGGTTGGCACTTTCATCAAGGAATGGGACTGAATATTTCCTGCCAGTTGTGCCTTGGAGCAGAATTATAGTGCATTGGACTTCCATTCAGCTTACCTGAATGCTGCCCTGCAGTCAATTTTGAACCCAGCAGTATAAGCAAAGAAACATAGAAACATAGAAAATAGGTGCAGGAGAAGGCCATTCGGCCCTTCGAGCTAGCACCTCCGTTCAATATGATCATGGCTGATCATCCAAAATCAGAACCCCGCTCCTGCTTTCTCCCCTGATTCCATTAGGCCCAAGAGCTATGTCTAACTCTCTCTTGAATACATCGCTTGAATAGGTCGCTTTTGCAGGGATGCGACCAGCAGCTTGTTCCCGTTCCAGGCGCGGAAGTCAGGAATATGTAGGAAGGAGCTGCAGATGCTGGTTTACACTGACGTTAGACACAAAATGCTGGAGTAACTCAGCGGGTCGGGCAGCATGTGGGGAAAGAAGGAATGGGTGGCGATTTGGGTCGAGGCACTTCTTCAGTCATGACTGAGTTGGCGAGCGCGTTAACTCTTGTCCCTCTCTACACTACTCTTGTCTGAGTGGCGGTTGACGTTCAAAAAGGGGGGACCTGGCACGGGGGGGGAGGGGATTTGTAACTTTGTAAGCACCCTCTATGTGGTGACTATTGGGTATGCACGCACAGAAAATAAATTCACTGTGACTTGTCGCAAGTGTCAATAAAGTATTCCATTCAAATTCAATTCAATTCAAGCTTATGCTTATGTTTCTCCTCTTGCTTACTCTCATGCCCTTTGTTTAATAAATAATTAACCATTTATTATTTTCTTTTCGCAGACCTGCAGTCGGTGAATGCTGAGTGTGAAGTACTGACAGAATGCCGGGGGGGAGCAGCAAATCTTGCACGTTACCCAGAAACGTTGCCTACCCTTGTCCAGTTGAGCTTCACAAAATGATCATGTGGATGCAGTGCTTCCTGATCATGCTCGTCAGCTCAGCTGCAGTAACTGGTAAGTTCCTCGATGGCTGAAAACAACATGCTCCCTTGCAGCTGAAGTGGCGATATTTTGTTGCATGCGTTGTTGAGATGTTGAAGATTTAAATGCAGTTGTGCAAGGCAGTCCCGGTCTTTCACTTTCATTTGTGATGGTATATTGTTATTGCCTTTGTTAACACATATCAGACAATCCTGCTGGAGGATATATCCCTTAGTGAGGCATTTGAGTTAAAAATGACCTCCCTTGACTTCTGAACAGAATGACCCCAAGAATGAGACCCCACGTGGACTTTTAATCAGCTGTTCACCCATGTTGAATGGCTTCATATACCCCACGAGTTATTCTTTAGGCTCTTCGCCTTCCGGTGCATAATTTTCCAATAATGGAATGCAGACTTTGGACTAGGATTTGGTTGCCAAGGGCGTTGGGGCTTTACAAACTCAAGATGGACAGATTTGATTCCCAATACATGTCGAATCAATTGACCTACGCTGAATGGCACTTGGAATGCTGCAGTGGGATACAGATGAAATGGTTTGACACGGTTCTTGCTGCCCGACGTTACCTCTGCAAGTGTGCAGACGTGGATATAGAGGGGGGAGGGCTCTCACATGCAATTTCCTCTTCACTGGTTTAGTTTAATTTTAGTTTAGAAATACAACAAAGAAACGGGCCCTTCGGCAGGTGGCGCGCGAAGATTATGTGAATCCCAAAATCCTGTGGCGCTGCGCGTCACTGCCTACATCACCACGTACCATGCTCGCATAATGCACGCCATGCGCGCATCACGTGCGCTTCGTGCGTCGTGACGCGTAAATGATGTCGGGTAAATGACGCGCAAATTACGCCAGAGTGGGACGGGTCCTTAAGGCAGCAACTATATCGCTGCTTCACCGTGCTGTCCCTAAATTATGTCCATTTTATCTGTTTCGAATTTTGTGTGAATGGCTGATTAGTGAGAGCTGAAATTATAAAATGATGAGGGTTGCAGCAACTCGGTGCGACTGCCCAGGTTTTCATGGTCAGAGGTTGATTATGGCTCCTTTAAAGAATGGTATGTTAAATTCTGACAGATTGCAACTAGTTTGTGTGCTTCAGTCAATAACCTGAAATGGCTCAATAGATAATAGACAGTAGGCAATAGGGGCAGGAGTAGACCATTTGGCCCTTCGAGCCAGCACCTCCATTCACTGTGATCAGGGCTGATCATTCACAATCAGTACCCCGTTCCTGCCTTCTCCCCATATCCCCTGACTCCGCTATCTTTAAGAGCCCTGTCTAACTCTCTCTTGAAAGCATCCAGAGAATCAGCCTCCACTGCCTTCCGAAACAGAGAATTCTACAGATTCACAACTCTCTGGGTGAAAAAAATGTTTCCTCATCTCTGTTCTAAAAGGCCTGCCCCTTATTCTTAAACTGTGATCCCTGGTTCTGGACTCCCCCAACATTGGGAACATGTTTCCTGTCTCTAGCGTATCCAATTCCTTAATAATCTTATATGTTTCAATAAAATCCCCTCACATCCTTCTAAATTCCCGAGTATACAAGCCCAGTTGTCCCATTCTTTCAACATGTGGCAGTCCCGCTATCCCGGGAATTAACATTGTAAACGTACGCTGCACTCCCTCAATAGCAAGAACCTCCTTCCTCAAGTTTGGAGAACAAAACTGCACAAAATACTTTGTGTGGTCTCACTATGGCCATGTACAAATGCAGAAGGACCTCTTTGCTTCAATACTCAAGTCCTCTTGTTTTGAAGGCCAACATGCCATTAACTTTCTTCACTACCTGCATGCTTTCTTTCAGCATTTTCAGCATTTTCCAACATCTGCAGTTCCTTCTTAAATGCTTTCTTTCAGTGACTGATGTAAAAGATCTTGTTGTACATCCCCTTTTCCCAACTTGATACCATTCAAATAAGAATCTACCTTCCTGTTCTTGTCACCAAAGTGGATAACCTCACATTTATCCACATTAAACTGCATCTGCCATGCATCTGCCTATTCACCTAACCTGTCCAAGTCATCCTGCATCCTCATAGCATCCTCCTCACAGTTCACACTGCCACCCAGCTTTGTGTCATCTGCAAATTTGCTATTGTTACTTTTAATCCCTTCGTCTAAATCATAAATGTATATTGTAAATAGCTGCAGTACTAGCACCGAGCCTTGCGGTATCCCACTAGTCACTGCCGGCCATTCTGAAAGGGACCCGTTAATCCCTACTCTTTGTTTCCTGTCAGCCAACCAATTTTCTATCCATGTCAGTACCCTATCCCCAATACCATGTGCTCTAATTTTGCCCAATAATCTCCTATGTGGGATCTTATCAAAGACTTTCTGAAAGTCCAGGTACACTACATCCACTGACTCTCCCTTGTCCATTTTACTTGTCACATCCTCAAAAAATTCCTGAAGATTAGTCAAGCATGATTTCCACTTCGTAAATCCATGCTGACTCGGACCGATCCTATTACTGCTACCCAAATGTGCCTCTATTTCATCTTTTATAATTGACTCCAGCATCTTCCCCACCACCGATGTTGGGCTAACTGGTCTATAATTCCCTGTTTTCTCTCTCCCTCCTTTCTTAAAAAGTGGGATAACATTAGCTACCCTCCAATCCACAGGAACTATTCCTGAATCTATAGAACAATCGAAAATGATCACCAATGTGTCCACAATTTCTAGAGCCACCTCCGTAAGTACCCCGGGATGAAGACCATCAGGCTCTGGGGATTTATCAGCCTTCAGTCCCATCAGTCTACCCAACACCATTTCCAGCCTAATGTTTCTCCGTCACCCGAGGTGCTCTGGCCACTAGTACATCTGGGAGATTGTGTCTTCCTTGGTGAAGACAGATCCAAAGTATCTGTTCAACTCATCTGCCATTTCCTTGTTCCCCATAATAAATTCACCTGTTTCTGTCTTCACATTTGTCTTAACTAATTTTTTCCTCTTCACATGCAGTACCTAAAGAAGCTTTTACTATCCTCCTTTATATTCTTGACTAGCTTACCTTCATACCTCATTATTTCTGCCTGTATTGCCTTTTTAGTTATCTTCTGTTGCTCCTTAAAATTTTCCCAATCTTCTGGCTTCCCTCTCATCTTTGCTATGTTGTATGTCTCTTTTATTTTTATATACCGTCCTTGACTTCCCTTGTCGCCCACGGTCACCTCTTACTCGCCTTAGAATCGTTCTTCCTCTTTGGAATGAACTGATGCTGCACCTTCTGTATCATTCCCAGAAATACCTCTCCATTCAACTTTGGCCAGCTCCTCCCTCATGCCTCCATAGTCCCCTTTGCTCAACTGTATTACTGACACTTACGATTTTCCCTTCTCCCTCTCAAATTGTAGGTTAAAACATCATATTATGGTCACTCTCATAATCTTTACCTCGAGTTCCCTAATCAAATCCAGTTCATTACACAACACTAAATTCAGAATTGCCTTTTCCCTTCGTCAAGTGGTGACATTGTTGCTATCATTGCTTCTTTTCCTGCAGTAATATTAAATAAACGTTTTATTCTTGTATTCTCATCCCCATGAATTCTACAGCTCAGATAGTCTATTTTACAGAGGTGAACACTTTCTCCTCAAACTTTTTAAATAACACGCCCACATCTGAAACAATAGTCCCTTAAATTTGTCGGTAGTTATAGTGATTTGCAAAAGCATTCCATTAAACCAGGGTTGCACGGTGGCACAGAGGTAGAGTTGCTACCTTACAGTGCTTGCAGCACCGGAGACCCAGGTTCGATCCCGACTAGGGGTGCTGCCTGTACGGAGTTTGTACGTTCTCCCCGTGACCTGCGTGGGTTTTCTCCGAGATCTTCGGTTTCCTAGGTTTGTAGGTGAATTGGCTTGGTATAATTGTAAAATGTCCCGAATGTGTGTAGGGCAGTGTTAATGTACGAAGATCACTGGTCGGTGCGGACTCCATGGGTCGAAGTGCTTATTTCCGCATTGTATCTCAAAAATAAACTAAACTGAGCTGATGGGCATGCGTGAGAGAAAGCAAATTGTAGGTAAATTTGTGACTGTCCTGGGAGCTGGCATGGATATGATGAGCCGAACGGCAGTCTCCTATGATGTTTAAAGATGCATATATCTCAAAATGGAAGGTGAAATAAATAAACGAATGGGTGGGGTGGGCATGGGGGGGGGGGTGAGGAAGTGTGTGGTGAGTATTGTAACGGCACATGATAAAATAATAACCTAAAGTCTAAAGAAACCTCATTTACTTGAAACTGAAAACATGACAGTATTTTGTCTTCAAACCGTGCTAACGATTGCAGTGACATTGGGTTTTGCATGCTCAAGCCCATTTTAAAGATCCCTATAAAAGAAACTCCCTTATCATCAGTTGACAGACATCTGCTTTCTTCTGCAATTGGTTGTGGTGAGAGTAGTGGCCCCGCATTTCAGGCACAGTCAGCAACTTCATTGATTTGATTGATCTGCAACAGTCGAAGCGCCAGAGAAGCGAGTAAATGAGTCAGCGGCTCGATGGGGAAAGTCATCGCTGCCCGTGGGGATCAGGGCATGGAAGGGCATAAACTGTGGTAATTCCCATTCTCCAGATCTGCCCTCTGCACCCGAGGGTAATTTGGATCATCACCCATTGGGGGGGGGGGGGGGGGGGGGGATTGAGACCCTGAGAGCAAGAGGCATGGAGATGGCATATACAAGGGAGAGCCGTAACAAAGGGAGATTCTCGTTGATTTATTTCCATTGGGAGGAGATAACCAGAAGCCCAGTTACAGAGGCTTGTTGGAAATCTGTCTTCTGAGCTGCTTCATAGATTGGTTTTATTTTAAGGGTTGTTAAATGTTATCGCAGACAGAAATGCCTTGAAATTGATTCACATGGCAGTCTGCCTTTTGCTACTTTTGTGATTTAAATGTTGTTTTTTGTGACTTAAATCGCAAAGCAAAACCCTGTTGGGCGGCACAGTGGCGCAGCTGTAGAGTTGCTGCTTCACAGCACCAGATGCTCAGGTTCGGTCCTAACTACGGGTGCTGACTGTGCGGAGTTTATACATTCTCCCCGTGTCCGCGTGGGTTTCTTCCAGGCGCTCCAGTTTCCACCAACGATGCACAAGTTTGTGGGCTATTTGGCCTTTGTAAGTGTTAATTGCCCCTAATGTGTGGGATAATGCTGGTATATGGGGTGATCATTGCTCAGCGCAGACTCGGAGGGGCTGTTGCAACACTCCATCTTGATGCAGCACAAGAAGGAAGCCAATTGATCAATTATGTCCTCACTTGCCAACATGGGAGGTCATGAGGAATAGCGGCAGAATTAGGCCATTTGGCCCATCAAGTCTACTCCACCATTCAATAATGACTAATCTATCTCTCCCTCCTAACCCCATCTCCTGCCTTCTCCCCAGAACCCCTTCTGTGGCAAAGAATTCCACAGATTCACCACCCTCTGACCAAACAATTTTCTCATCTTCTTCTTAAAATAATCTATTTTAATTCTAAGGCTATGAACTCTGTTCCTAGACTCTCCAACTAGTGGAAACATCCTCCACACACATCCCCCCCCCCCCCCCCCCCCCATGAATGTTTTTATGAGGTTCCCCCTACTTCTTCTAAACTCCAGCGAGCACAGGCCCAGTGCCGTCAAACGCTCATCATAGGTTAACCTACTAATTCCTGAGATCATTGTTGTAAACCTCCACTGGACCAACTCCAGACCCAGCACATCCTTCATTTGGATAATCCTTATTTATTCTTGTCTGCTTCCACCCACACTCACCTGTCTCCCAATTCTAACTCCCCCTCTCCCACATCGCTCCATCTGCTGATCCTTCACCCTTCCTTGTTCCACATGTTGCCTCACTCCTGGCCCCTGCCTCACCCCTCCTCTTCGCCTCTTTATACTGGCTATCTTCCCTCTCCCCTTTCAATCCAGATGTGCAGGGACTTGACCTGGAACATTAAGAGTTTCTTTAACCTCTACAGATAAATGCTGCTTCATCTGTGGAGTTCCTCCAGAACGTTGTCTTTGTTTGCTTGCAAACCGGTTGAGTGCTACATAGAAAACAAAATATGCCATTGCAGAGGGTCCAACTATCAATTGATCTAAGACCATTGGATTTCATGAATTGCTCCAATGATGTTCTATGCCATGAATGTTCTCCATGGTATCTGGACCAGTGCGTTTTGTTTCATTCTATTCCATTCAATGGGGAGTTTTCCTGAAGGAATTAGAACATAATTTATTTATGGGGAGGGAACAGCGGGGACAGTTTTAAGATATCCCTGCTCCTCCATTAACTGAATCCGCCTTGCCACATCACACAAAGCTTTAGGTACGGCCAGACATGGGAAGTTTAACAAAGAGGGAATTGGAAAGAAAATAACTTCTCGGATTAAAGCTGAAAGGTCATGCCTTTTTAATTTCAAAAGCCAAAGATTCTTGTCATTGGTGGAAAGTGAAGCTGAAGGGATCGGATGGGATTTGGAGAAGTGGCAGAGAATGGTAAGGATGACGGAGATGGAAATTAAACAGCGCATCTTCTGGTAAATCAAATCAGCAAGGGTTTGGGGATTTGAAGTAACATTTTGTTTTTAATTTAGAACAATAGATAGGGGGTGTGAAAATCGAGCTCATTCAAGATGAGTATTAATGGTGGGAAAATGTCTGTCTGGTAACCTTTCAGCCTTTAGTTCCTGTTTTATTGGCTTTTATATCTCTGTCTGCTTTACCTGTGATTAAAAGGTTGGAAAACAAACAATTAAAAGTTCTATAAAGGGGCTGTCCCACTTCAGCGACCTAATTGCGAATTTAGAAGAGTTTAGGAGAGGTTGAAAAAGTGTCATGTTGAAGACCTCCTTCGACTATGTGGAAGACCTCCTTCAACCTCCTTCGACTATGTTGAAGACTAGCTTCGACCAACTTCAGGAAAATTGGACACCGAATAGTGGAGAGTGCAGACAACTTCCTCCGATCTCCTTCGACCTCCCTTCGACCATGATGAAGACTATCTACGACTACCTTTAACTACCTTCGATTACCTTCGACTACCCTTGATTACCTACGAATAACATGCTGACCTACTCCGACCTACTTCGACTATACCTACGAGTAAAAAAATATCAATTTTATTTTAAACACCTATTTTTACTCGCGGGCATTTTTCAGCATGTTGAGGAAAAACGTCACGACCTAGCTGAGGCCTTGAGTACGCAGGGACTACTCTCAAGCATAAAGGAGAGTTACAAAGACCTCCTAGGACCTCGTGTCGATCATGCTGCGAATATGAGTCAAGGGCAAACTCTTCTAAACTCGCCAATTAGATCGCCGCAGTGGGACAGCCCCTTTAGTCTAATGCTGATTTTCTGGAAGATGTCATTGCTTTGAGTCGCAGACCTGCTTTTATTGAGTTTGGGTAGTTGCGACTAACGTTATTGTAGTTGATCATTAGTATAGGCCTGGTATCAGTTTGTTAATAAAGTCAGAAATTCAATATCTTCTGAACTAATTTCATTAAGCCTTAAGAATAAAAGGATGTACCTTTAAAACGAGATAAGGAGAAATTTATTTAGTCAGAGGGTGGTGGATCTGTGGACTTCATTGCTGAGTCATTGTATAGTTTTGAAGCAGAGATTGACAGGTTCTTGATTAGGAAGGGTGTCAAAGGTTATGGGGAGAAGGCAGGAGAATGTGGTTGAGAGGGAAAAATAAATTAACCATGATTGGATTGAGAGGGAAAAATAGATTAACAATGGCGGAGTAGACTCGATAGGCCGAATGGCATTCTCCTCCAATGACTTATGAACTTAACTTAAGTTTAGTTTGGAGATACAGCATGGAAACAGACCATTAAGCACACTTAGTCTGCGTTGACCAGCAATCCCCATACAATAGCACTATCTTACACACTGGGAACAATTTACAATTTTTACCAATGCCAATCAACCTACCAACCTGGACGTCTTTGGAGTGTGGGAGGAAAACAGAGCTCCCAGAGAAAACAGACGTGGTCACAAGAAGAGCATGCAAGCTCCCTGCAGGCAGCACCCGCAGTCGGGATCGAAACCGGGTCTCTGGCGCGGGAAGGCAGCAACTCTAAATCTGCGCCACTATGCTGTCCCTTACTGTGTGGCTCTCTATCCAAGTGACAGCTCCGGGAATGACTGGATGATTCACTGAGTCCCATTCTATTTAAGTAGTTACAGAACCCCGATTCCTCCCACGAACAAATGCTTATAAAACTGATATGATGGGTGTTCTCCCTAAAATCAGGAAGTATACTGCGGGGGTGGTGAGGCAATTTCTCAATTAAATAACCATGAAATTTTAGTCCTTGAGCAAAGTCAAGTCAAGTCAAGTTTATTTGTCACATACACATACGAGATGTGCAGTGAAATGAAAGTGGCAATGCTCGCGGACTTTTGTGCAAAAGACAAACAACAAAACAACCAAACAAATTATAAACACAATCATAACACACATATTCTTTTACATAATAAATAATGGAAGGAAAAACGTTCAGTAGAGTTAGTCCCTGGTGAGATAGGCGTTTACAGTCCGAATTGCCTCTGGGAAGAAACTCCTTCTCAACCTCTCCATTCTCACCGCATGGCAACGGAGGCGTTTGCCTGACCGTAGCAGCTGGAACAGTCCGTTGCAGGGGTGGAAGGGGTCTCCCATGATTTTATTTGCTCTGGAGTTGCACCTCCTGTTGTATAGTTCCTGCAGGGGGGCGAGTGAAGTTCCCATAGTGCGTTCGGCCGAACGCACTACTCTCTGCAGAGCCGCAGAAAGATGTCTGTTTGTACAACTACCTTTCGATATAGAATCTGCCTTATTCCAACAATACCTTTCGTCGTTGAGACTGTTTGTTAGTGAATCTGTTGCCAGTGGGGATTTCTGATTTTTCAAGTGCCTTTTATCCACTTGATCTGGTCAAAGAGCTCTAAGCTGTAGGATATTAAGCCAGAGCTCACTCTTCCCCCTGACCCGAATGAGCATCAAGCTCACTCGATGGAAATCCCCTCTTATCATAGGTTGCCGTAGAGAGGCAATGAGCTGTTGAATAGCCACTGTCCAACGTCAAGTGATTATGTTCCAAAATATAAAGCTGCATGTAACGTAAAACCAATTGGTATTAAATTAACAATCTCTTCCAGTTCCTTGTCCAGCTGTTGCACAATGTGGATAAAATCATACTGGGGCGTTTGAGTGTGGAATGAGGATGCACTCGTGCTGGCCTCTTCTCTGTGTGCATTGAAAGCACGAATAGCTTCTTAAATGTACAATGTCACCGTAAATGCAGAATGTACAGAAATCCTATCTCCTCTATGGGCCGGGGCAAGGGGCCCGTTCACATGCTGGAGTGCTTCTGGAATTTGACTATGAACGCAACTGCCCTGGATTCCAGTTACAGGCAAGTGTTACTGGAACAAGTGAGCATGCCTGACACATGTAGGTCCTCCGGAAGTTTGGACATGCAAAATGTGCAAAATGCTAGCGCGTCTTGTTTGAAAACCCCAGCGAGAGTTTATGTGTAGACACAATTAAACAGTTCTGAAGAAGGGTCTCGACCCGAGGTGGTGAATCTGTGGAATTCTTTGCACAGATTCAATAGAACAGATGAATGAAAGATATGCAAAAAAAGTAACGATGATGAAGGAAACAGGCTATTGTTAGTGGTTTGCTAGAGGCTCGTGCAACTTGGTTGGGGGAGGGAAGGAGAGCGAGGGAATTCCGGGGTTACTTGAAATTAGAGAAATCAATATTGTAAGCTGTAAGCTGCCCAAGCGAAATGGTGTTTCCCTACAGAATCTTTCGTCAGAGGGTGGTGAATCTGTGGAATTCTTTGCCACAGTAGGCTGTGGAGGCCAAGTCAGTTGATATTTTTAACACAGAGGTAGATATATTCTTGATGAGTACAGATGTCAGGGGTTATGGGGAGAAGGCAGGAGAGTGGGGTTAGGAGGAAGAGATAGATCAGCCACGATTGAATGGCAGAGCAGACTTGATGGGCTGAATGGCCTGATTCTGTTCATATAACGTATGATCTCATGAAATGTCACCTATTCCTTTTCTCCTGCTATGCTGTCTGACCCGCTGAGTTGCTCCAGCTTTTTATGTCTATCTACAATAAAACAGTGTGTCTTGAGCAGTGAACACCATTTCTGTTTGGCTTCTGTGCATGCTTGAACAGCTCGTGAATGCCTTAGCATTGTAACATTTTAGTTTAGAGATACAGCCTGGAAACAGGCCTTTCGGCCGATCGGGTCTCTGCCAACCAGCGATCACCCGTAAACTAGTTCTATGCTACACACTAGCGACAATTTATAGAAGCCAATTAACCACCAAACCAGCACATCTTTGGAATGTGGGAGGAAACCCAAGCACCTGGAGAAAACCCACGCGGTCACAGGGAGAATGTACAAACTCCATACAGACAATGGTCGTAGTCAGGATCGAACTCTGTAATTGGCCTGTCCCACTTAAGCGGCTCTTGAGGCGACTGCCAGGGACTAATTTTAATGGAATTCACCTACGACACCTGACGACAATCTACAACAACACCTGGCATCAACCAAGACAGCAAAAATTGTCACCACTATCGCCGAACATTTTTTTTTTTAAATCTCCTAAGTGGGACAGGCCCATAAGATGCCAACTTTACCACTGCAACATTGTGCTCCCTCCAACATCTGTGCTGAAAATGGATCATGTAACGCTTATTAAGAAACAGGGCACTTGCAGGAAATAAACTATTTCTCAACATTCTGTGCACCTTTCACAGGTAATTAATTTTCTTTATTGTTTTAGTTCATTTAAGAGATATGAGCTTTGCAGGTTGAGCCAGCATTTAATTTTCCATTCCTAATTGCCCTTGAGAAGGTTGTGGTGAGGTGACTTCTTGAATTGCTACACTTCACGAGGTGTGGGTTTACTTACACTGCTGTGAGGGAGAGAGTTCCAGGCTTTTGATAAAGGAATGTTGATATATTTCAAAGTCAAGTTTACCCCATTTAAATTGGAAATGGAGCATGTCTACATGTTGGGAATTTATGTACTTGAATGTGTTGAGCAGAACATATTTTCATTGTTCTTGTCGAGTACAGAGTAAGCTCTTATTTTTTTTTTAAATTTAATATCTCTGTCACTGGTACACCCATGGGATTTGGGGTTGTGTGAGGAGTGAGATGAGAGCTCCTGAAGGCAGAGGAGTTAAAGAGAGGAGAGGAAACATGATTCATTTGCAGGAACATGTAGAGACAGGAGCAAGTTGGGACACATTCCCCAACAACCACCTCTTTGGGAAGTACTATTTTCCGGAAGCTAAGACAGTGGTCACAGATTTACCATGTTTTGCAGGAGGGGTCCAATTCCTATCCCTTAGATTGTTCTGCCTGAAGAGGTGAATGTCATTGTCATCCAGATGTTCTTCGCTTCTCAATATTTCCTAGACAGCTGTAGCAGATTAGTTTAGTTTAGAGATACAGAGCGGAAACAGCCCTTCAGCCCACTGGGTCCACGCCGACCAGCAATCCCCGCACATTAATACAATCCTACACCCATTAGGGACAATTTTTACATTTACCAAACCAATTAACGTATAAACCTGTACGTCTTTGGAGTGTGGGAGGAAACTGAAGATCTCGGAGAAAACCCACTCAGATCATGGGGAGAACGTAGAAACTCCGTACTGACAGCACCATAGTTGGGATCGAACCTGGGTCTCCGGCGCTGCATTCGCTGTAAGGCAACTGTTGCACAACCGTGACTGCCCAATGATACATTCTATGCCATGTTTCCTAGATGGTAGCACCCTGCTGCCTGAGAGATGAGACTGATGTTCTCAGTGCAAGGAAACGGGACCTTGCCCCATTGAATGGTGGTCAGCAATTGCCATAGGCCAGGAGCTAAGGAGACAGTTGGGCAGCGCTGACAGCACTTGTAGATATCTCAAAAATCCAGAAATCCACGTGAATGTTCAGGACTTTCACTCCTGAAAGTGCATCACAGTGGTGCAAGGCCGCGCAATGGCGCTTCTATTAGATCTACTACCGCGCAGCTCCAGAGGCCCAAGTTTGATCCTGACCTGGGTATCAAATAGCAGATCAACAGTGAGACTTGGCCACCAAGCAGCAGATCCATGTAGCAGGTCTCTCTAGTCGCAAGAGACCTTTGGTATTAAGGAGGAGATTCATAGTGGGACTTGGCCACCAATCTTCAGGTCTACAGTGAGACCTGGCCACCAAGGAGTAGGTCCTCAGTGGCACTTGGCCACCAAGTAGCAGATCTACATTGAGACCTTGCTACCAAGTAGCAGATCCAAGTAGCAGGTCTCTGTGGCGGCAAGGTACCTTGCCACTAAGGAGGAGCTCCACAGTGAGACTTGGCCACCTAGGGGCAGATCCACAGTAAGGATTGACCACCAAGTAGCAGATCCACAGTGAGAGTTGGTCACGGAGGGATTTAACACATCAGCCTCTGGCCAGCCAGCTGGTTGTTTGATCCAGTTGTCCTCCCACGTGAAATGGAAGCCAACCTACAGCTGTGAGACCTCCAGGATCTGAGCTTTCCTTGCTGAATCCTCTGTCTCGATGGTGCAGTCACGTGCTTACCAGATGGTATTGCCTGCATTTCTAAACTAAAAGTTTGTGCATGAGAGTGAGGTGCTCGGGAAATAGAGTAGCAGGGAACATTGGAAAACAGTGGAGGGCGAAGAAAGAGGTGTCTAATGACAATTGTGCCTTGTGTGTGTGATTTGATTTGCTCATGGATATTTCTTTGGCCACTGTCATTGCCATATCTACAAAAAGGCCTTCCAATCACTGGTGTAAGGAATCTTCCTCCGCATACCGTCCCTCATCACTGAGAGTGTTTGTGTCCTTGTAGATCTGGGAGACCTGTTCTCTGTCCATGTTCCCACAGTAAACAAAGCACATAACAATGCTTCGCCTTCTCAGCAGTGACACAGAGCAGATGCTGTCCGTCAGTGACACTGAGTGGGAAATAACGTGCAAGATGGAGTAACATTGTCTATAGAACAGAGCGGTAATAATAATGTTGAATTTACCAAAAAGAGAAACAAACTTGTGTGTCAGTTTCCATGCATCAGATAAGTTGGCTTCCGGGCATTTATATCAATAGGACTGGAATACAAAAACAGAGACGTCATGCTGAGTCTCTATAAGGCACTGGTCTGGCCGCATTTGGAGTACTGTGAGCAAATGTGTACTCCATATCTGATGAAGGATGTGCTGGCTCTGGAGAGGGTACAGAGGAGGTTTACAAGAATGATCCTAGGAATGAGTGGGTTAGCATTTGATGAGCGTTTGACAGCACTGGGCCTGTACTCGCTGGAGTTTAGAAGGTGGACCTCATTGAAACTTACAGAATAATGAAAGGCATTGATAGAGTGGATGTGGAAAGGATGTTTCCACTGGTGGGAGGGTCTAGGACCAGAGGACATAGTTTCAGATTTAAAGGCGCTCTTTTAGAAAGGAGGTGAGGAGAAACTTCTTTATTCAGTGCATTGTGTCATTGCCACAGAGTGCTGTGGAGGCCACCAGTAGACATTTTAAAGGCAGAGATAGACAAATTCTTGCTTAGAACAGGTGTCAAGGGTAATGAGGAAAAGGCAAGAGAATGGGATGTGGAGGCAGAGATCAGCCATGATTGAATGGCGGAGCGGACTCGAGGGGCCGAATGGCCTAATTCTACTCCTGGAACTTGTGAAGATATGGCAGTGCTGCTGAACGTTTGCATGGTTGAGTTCCTGTCAGTGGCTTCTGTTGCAATGGGACCAGCAGTCATGCAGTCAACTCTCCCACACGCCACCCAGGTGAGGGGCTGAGGCTTTGCTTGCGACCGGCGCAGTAAGTGTGGCGTGGTACTGTGGCAATGCCTTGCAATTTGGTGTAGACAGCTCAGATTTACACCAGCCAGTTGCTTGGAGTACGAAGTGTATAGAAACCAGATGGTGGTTCCTTTTCGTTGGTGCATGGGTTATTTATTTTGAAATAATTAAATAAAATGTGTTCCACATGATGTGCAAAAAGGCCGAGCTGTACGGATTGTTTATCTTTAGGCTCCAATATTTGGGTTTACAGCTTGGAAACTAATTTCTGTGACTGGTTTCATGTGTGTCTTTTCTCTGGTTTATAGCCGCCCTGCTTCGTTCTTTGTGACTCCCAGAACTGCAGTATTCCAGGGCTGTCCGAACTGCTCCCCTACCTGCTGTTCCTCATAAGTCTTCACTCACCCAAGGCTCAGTGGACGCCACACCTGACGCGCGCTGGGTTGCGTTCATCGCTTGCGCTGCTGCCGGCTGACTCACAGCCTGTCAACACCCCCAGAAATTAATTCCTCGTCCACAGTTTTAAACCCCCCTCCGTTCTCATTTTCAACGCTCTCTTCAGACTTGCAGCCCTCAATTCACGCTGGTCATATCTGCTCCCCCATCAGCAAGTATAACTTCAGCCTCCGTGATTATAAAAACAGAATTCTCCCCTGTAAATCTGTCCTTCCCTTCTGCCCTTTGATAAGCGTCATAAAACCTGTCTCTTGGGCTAAGTATTTGAGTCGTTTGATTTTATGTTCTTGTGTAAAATAAATTCTGATACCACAAGAATCAACATTGGCGGTCACGGTGGCGCAGCGGTAGAGTTGTTGCCTTACAGCGAATGCAACTCCGGAGACCCGGGTTTGATCCCGACTACGGGTTCTGTCTGTACGGAGTTTGTGACCTGTGTGGGTTTTCTCCTGGATCTTCGGTTTCCTCCCACAATCCAAAGACGTACACGTTTGTAGGTTAATTGGCTTGGCAAATGTAAAAATTGTCCCCGGTGGGTGTAGGATGGTGGGGATCGCTGGTCGGCACGGACCCGGTGGGCCGAAGGGCCTGTTTCCACGCTGTATCTCTAATCTAAAAATAAACGAAACAAACGTTGAACATTTTACCGCATTACTAGGCCAGTTTTGGGCAGCACAGTGGCGCAGCAGTACAGTCGCTGCCTTGCAGCACCAGACAATCGGGTTGGATCCTGACTACGGGTGCTGTCCGTACGGAGTTTGTACATTCACCCTGTGTCCGCGTGGGTTTTTCCCAGGTGCTCCGATTTCCTCCCACACTCCCAAATGGAAAGATTGTCATTTTTTTCTAGTGTGAAGGAGGATATTGCTAATGTGCGGGGGGTCGCTGGTCGGTGCAGATTCGAAAGGCCTGTCTAAACCTGTAAACTAAACAAAACAGCATGTTTACAAAAGAACTGCAGATGATGGAAATATCAGAGGTAGACAAAAATGCTGGAGAAACTCAGCAGGTGAGGCTGCATCTATGGAGCACAGGAATAGGTGACAATAGACAATAGGTGCAGGAGTAGGCCCTTCGAGCCAGCAATGCCATTCAATGTGATCATGGCTGATCATCCCCAATCAGTACCCCGTTCCTGCCTTCGCCCCATATCCCCTGACTCCACTATTTTTAAGAGCACTATCTAGCTCTCTCTTGAAAGCATCCAGAGAACCTGCCTCCACCGCCCCCTGAGGCAGAGAATTCCACAGACTCACCACTCTTCATCAGACTGAAGCAGGGTCTCGACCCGAAACATCACCCATTCCTTCGCTCCACAGATGCTGCCTCACCCTTTGAGTTTCTCCAGCATTATTGTCTACTTTTAAACTAAACAGCAGTTTGTTTGTTACTCGTAAAAATTTGAGCTGTTGGGCTCGATGACTACAAGCAGGAAAGTAGATTAGTTTCAGTGGCATTGCATTTTTTGAAACAAATTTGAGCTCAATCAGGTTTTTTAAAATCATTACCATGGTGAAGCTGAAATCCACACTTCAGGCTGCATTTGCCAGGAAGTTAATTCTCATGTTTCTGACTGCTTAGTAAGGAATTCCAATGTCACATTGAGATGTCTGAAGGCTGCTGGCAACTCAATAACCCATTTTGCCTAATTTCAAACTCTTGGAGACTTGCAGCAGTTCCGCACCACTCTCCGAAGCCCTCTTTTGCTGTCATATTGAGGCTGTAATTCAAACTTTCTGTTGTTCCAAAAACAAAAGGTTTTGAAACTGGGTTATTATGATGAATAATACTAATCTCCTGTTGCTCAACTGATACTTGCTTGGAGACATTTTTCACTTGTGAATTCTTGCTTCTGGCACTGCTTTTACTAGGTCAAAACACAGCGCTTCATAATCATTGTTATGAAGGTAAATGTATTCTGAAGGGACAAGGCATAGGCAAAGAGTTTTTTTTTTCCAACCAAAATGTTTCTGGGCCCCGTAGTCAGCACTCGGGTGTTCTGATGGCTAACTGGTTACAATGAATTAATTTTGAGTGCTGGAAGAGTGGAAAAGAAAAAATACCTTACTGTTGAAGGATAGGGAGCGTATCGACTCTCTCACTATTGCCATCGGCAGCGTGCATTAGGTGGTGATATATAGGTGCTCCGATTGTACCAGCACTACCTCCCATTGTCTACAATAATAATTGCAGCCTGCACCTTAAAATCCAATGTGTAGAAAACCTCAACTTGCATTCATATAACATCAAATAAAAATAGCCACATGGCCACAGAGGAAGAGACTCGTAAGGCCATGTGATAGGAACAGAATTAGGCCATAGGGCCCATCAAAGGTAGACAAAAAGCTGGAGAAACTTAGTGGCTGTTTATGTAAAAAAAAGTTACCCCTCGGGTTCCTTTTACATTCCCCCCCCCCACACCTTAAATCTAAGTCCTTTGGATCTCGATTCCACCACCGTGGGCAAAATACTCTGTGCATTTACCCGATCTATTGCTCAGATGATTTTGTGCATCTCTGTATGACCACCCCTCATCCTCTTGTTCTCCAGGGAATAGAGTCCTAGCCTGCACAACCTCTCCCTGCAGCTCCGGCACTCGGGTCCAGGCAACATCCTCGTAAATCTCATCGGCTTTAAATTTGAGTTGCAGTGTGTGTGTGACTGAGAACAGATTTTTTTTTTGCTTGCTGACTTTCATGAAATGAAGGATTACATTGAGGGTTTTACTGCTTGAGGAGAATATAAAAGGTTGCAAGGCACCATTCCAAAGCAAACGGGCAGTAATCTTCATGTTCAGTCCAATATTGTGTCTCTCTATGAACATCAATAAAATGGCGAGCGATTATCGTGTGGCTGTTTGTGGGAGTTCACTACATACTTTGGGGTTTGCATTCCTTCTCGTTTAATTGACGGTACCTTTCAGAGGGTGTCCTTGACTGTAAGATGCCTGGGTTTGTCAAGTGTTATACAAATGCAACCCTTTATATCTAATGGGGCTGAAAATCACAGCAACCGGCAGTAGAAACCTCACGTTATATTTTAAAATATTCATAACCCTTCCAATATGAGAGAGCAGATTGCTATGAAATGCGCACTTTATTTTAGTTTAGAGATACAGCATGGAAACGTACACCGGCATACACACACACACGCACACACACAGGCACACACACAGACAGACACACATACACACACACACAGACAGACACACAGACAGACAGACAGACAGACAGACACATACACACAGGGTTAAATCCCACCCGTACCCCGGTCCGGACATTATCCCCAACACCAATGTTAACACAGACTCAAACCTCCAACCTGGTCTGCTGTTGTACCAGCACGAACGAGTTAACACAACCCCCAGATCTGTTTATCCACAGATTGTCACCCTCTCGCACTTATCTGGCCTGTTGTCTTTCGTTTCTGCTTCAGGTATTATAACATTACTCCCCACCCCCGACCGAGAGTGGGCTGGTACGCCGCCGATTTCATACAAATCCGACCATTTCTCACCCCCCCCCGCTCTCACTCACACACCGCCCGCCTGCCCGCTCCCGGCGTTTAGCGTTGAAAACTCAGGGCTGAGTTCACTGGGGCTTGAGTATTTACGGTACGGTACGCCTACTTTACGGTAGGCGGCGCGGCTCTGGCCAGCAGCGGCCTCTGCAGCCTGTCCGCGTTTTTATTATTTTTTGTCTGTGTTTTTATGTATATTTTATGTTGGGGTGTGTGTGTGGGGGGGATGGGGGTGGGGGTGGGAGGGGGGGGAAACTTTTTGAATCTCTCCCTGCACTGGAGACCCGACCTTTTCTCGTTGGGTCTCAGTTGTCGTTGAGGCCGCAACGAGGAGCGGCCTCCAACGGGAAGAAGCCGGGGACTCTGGTGCCGACTCACCGTTGCCGTCGCGGAGCTGGCCGAGACCGGAGCGGGTGGAGCGGTGGAGGAGCGCTGCTGCTGCTGCTGCTGCCGCTGCTGCTGCTGCTGCTGCTGCTGCCGATGCCGCTACTACTGCTGCTGAGTCGGAGGCTGCTACTGCGGGTCTGCGGACGGCGGCACCGGGAGCCCGCGGATCCCTGGAGGGAGACCGCTTTTCGGGGCTCCTGCAACGGCGAATTCTCCCGCCCGTGTTGCGGGGTTGAAGAGCTCCTGTAGCGGGGCCTGACACCACTGCCCCGCGCGGCTGGAATGGCCGCGGGACTTTGCGAGCGCACACCGGGGGCTCCAACACCAAGACCCGGTGTGCGACCTCGCATCACCCGGCGTGGCTTCAATGGCCGCGGGACAATCGCCATCGCCAGCCGGGGGCTTTGACTTTGACTCTGACATCGGGGGGGGGGGGGGAGAATGCAGTGGAGAGATAAGTTTTTTTTGGCCTTCCATCACAGCTATGTGATTGGATGTTTATGTAAAACCTATTATGTTATGTCTGGGGTCTATATTGTGTGTAATGTATGGCTGCAGAAACGGCATTTCGTTTGGACCTCCAGGGGTCCAATGGACAATAAATTGACTCTTGACTCTTGACTTGCTGTACTGTTTGGCCTGGACATGGTGGTCTGGCGTGGGCTGTGAGACTCCCCCCCCCCCCCAGAGCCCGGTACTACCCCCCCCCCCTCCTCTCCTATGCTCTCTGCCCCCCCTCCCCCTCTGGTCCACTTCTCTCCCTACCCCCCCCCACCCCCCCCGGTCCAGTCCAGAGTCTCATGCGCTCTGGCGGCTGCAAGAACAATTGCATTTTACTGAGGAATGTGGATCGATGCATTGATGACCCATTGTATAACTACTTGTTAACTACTGGCTGTTAACAAATGCTACAGTAGCTGTTAACACATCGTTTGTTATCCACAGCGGCTGTTATCCATGTTCATCTTGTAAAAAAATCCGTATGGCAAATGGGTTTTTTTCATCTTTATTTAACAAAGCAAATTTGTATTTCCATATGAAATACAGAAAATTAAAGCGGATGCACGCGGCTCACTTGGAAAAATCGTTCCAATCGGCCTAAGGCCGGCCCTGATCACACATTAGGAATAATTGTTGTTTACATTTTCACATTGATGCCAAGCCAATTAACCTACAAACCTGTACATCTTTGGAGTGTGGGAGGAAACTGAAGATCTCGGAGAAAACCCACACAGGTCACGGGGTGAATGTACAAACTCCGTACAGACAGTACCCGTAGCCAGGATAGATCCCAGGTTTCTGGTGCTCTTAAGACAGTAGCTCTACCGCTGTGCCACCATGCCACCCATTCTGTTTACCATGATTCTTTGATTCCTTTTAACTTTGTCTCTACGAGGTTGCTCCCTGTTGTCCTTAAGTTCTCATGCAGTCTAATGACATGAGAACAGGCCCTTCAGCCCATAGTGTCCGCACTCACCACCAAGCTCCCATTTGCACTGATCTCATTTAATTCTCTGCACATTCTCAGCTTCCCCAAATTATACCATGTGTCAACCCCCTAGGGGCAATCTCCAGTGGCCAATTAATCTGCCGACCCACACATCTCCAGAAAGTGGAAGGAAGCAGAGGACATGGGGGGAATCTGACATGATAGTGAGAATGTGAACTTCACACAGACAGCATCCAAGGTCACGATGGAGCCAAGGTCACAGGAGACACAATGCAGCTGCTTTGCCTACACACATTAACACACATACACATGACACACACACACACATAGACACACATTAACACACACACACACATACACATACTCACACACACACACAGACACCCACCCACACACACACACACAGCCACACACACATATAGATACACATACGCACACAGACACCCACATAGGTACACACACACATAGAACTGACACACACATAGACACACATTAACACACATGTGCACACATTGACACACGCAGACACACACACACACACACACACACACATTGACATACATAGACACACACACACACACACACACACACACACACACACACATAGACACACACACATAGATACACATAGGCAAACACATAGACACAAGCACACACTTACAGACATAGACACAGACACATAGCACACACACACACACACACACACACACACACACATATAGACACACACACACACACACACACACACAGACATACATACACACATAGACACACACATCGACAACACATAGACATAGCCGCACACAAAAAGCCACACACACACCCAGACAGACACATATAGAGAGACACACACACACACCCACTGACTCTCTCTCTGTCTCTCTCTGTCTCTGTCTCTCTCTGGGTCTGTCTCTCTGTCTCTGGGTCTGTCTCCTTTTCCCAAGTGTATGGAAACACAAAAGGGCTCAAAGTACTGGAGTGATTCAGCAGGTTATTCAGAATCTACGGAGAACATGGATAGGTGACATTTGCAGTTGAGATCCTCTACACATGTTTACGCTGTTTGTCATGTTCACCGTCCTTGTGTATGTTTTTAGGCCAGTGTGTATTTGTGGCGTAAATTAAAAAAATTAGGACAAGGAAGCCAGTGTATTTTAATTCTCCGGTCAAAATAGTTTTTCACCTGCAAAAATAAATTCCTTTCAGGATTAAAAAAAAACATTTGCTGTTCCCCTGTTCTTGACCATCATCTCTGTGTGGGTCTTACTATCTCTCTTTTCTCTACTAATGTCTGAATATAAAGAGAGTTAGTGGTAAAAATGCAGCAGAAGTTCAGGATATAAGGACGTTTTTTGAGTAGGTGAAAAGTGAGGAAATCATTGACCATAGGACATCGGAGCAGAATTAGGCCATTCGGCCCATCAAGTCTGCTCCGCCATTCGATCATGGCTGATCCAATGGTCCCTCTCAACCCCATTCTCCTGACTTCTCCCCATAACCATTGACCCCCTTACTAATCATTGGGTGGCAGCCCACGATAGGCAAAAGCTCACAAGGGTTGGCAACCCAGAATGTACAATAGACAATGGGTGCAGGAGTAGGCCATTCAGCCCTTCGAGCCAGCACCTTCATTCAATGGCTGATCATCCCCAATCAGTACCCCATTCCTGCCTTCTCCCCATATCCCCTGACTCCGCTATCTTTCAGAGCCCTACCTAGCTCTCTCTTGAAAGTATCCAGAGAACCGGCCTCCACCGCCCTCTGAGGCAGAGAATTCCACAGACTCACAACTCTCTGTGAGAGAAAGTGTTTCCTCGTCTCCGTTCTAAATGGCTTACCACTTATTCTTAAACTGTGGCCCCTGGTTCTGGACTCCCCCAACATCGGGAACATGTTTCCTGCCTCCAGCGTGTCTAAACCCTTAATATTTTTATATGTTTCAATAAGATCCCCTTCTAAGCTCATCCTTCTAAACTCCAGAGTAAACAAGCCCAGCCGCTCCATTCTCTCAGCATATGACAGTCCCGCCATCCCGGGAATTAACCTGGTGAACCTAAGCTGTACTCCCTCAATAGCAATTTTTAGCCCCAAGAATAAAAAAAAATGCAGACAAAAGACCTTTCCGTTTGTTCATGAAAACTGAGCCTCGCTGCATATTCCCCCCACCGTCTGAAAGAGAAATGCTACCTGTGTTTCAAAAATTGGATCCACGATCGTTTGATTCTCTCATAAATTGGTTTTGAGATTGCCCATCTACTTTCTAATGGCAGATTTTGGATTCAATCACATCCAAATCAACACTCAATCACATTCCATTGACAGGCAAGCCAAAGCAAAATCCAAGTTGATCATCTTCTCTTTACCTCAAAAAAAAAATCCTCGCAAGGTTTAATAGCATAAGATGTGCAGACAATAAAAAGGTGATCGTCTAATTTACAGCTCGCCCTGAGCAAACCTTTCAACTGGACTGAAAGTGCAAGCAAACCCGGTTAATGACTATAGCACTCTAATCCATCCAGATTTCCTGACAGAATTATGGTAATTGGAGATTCACAAAGTTGGATGCCAATAATCCTAAAAAATAGCTTGCTAATGGCACTGCCTCAGTTAAATCAGCCCAGGTTTAACTGCACCAGTTGCTACTTATCAGGCACTTTTAGGTGTCCCAATTGACTATTTTCAAACATGATTTAAGTATAAATAATGTACCTTTTGTTAGTTTAATCGTTAAACTGAGAATTTTTTAACCTTTCAGCATTAAATCGCTGTAATAAAAGTGGACTTTAACTCCCAATCATAACGGAATGAAATCTTTGGAATTGCACGTAGCACCTCATCAGAAAGGAACTGTTTAGAAAGTGTTACACCTCACTTAATCACATGCTGCACCATTTATTATGCAAAGTCAGGGTATGGCTTAGAATTGTCAAGGCTTATTCACACCTGGAAGTGACTCTAATCTGCTTTAGTTTAGTTTAGAGATACAACTCGGTAACAGGCCCTTCAGCCCATTGAGTCTGCACCAACCAGTGATCCCCGCACACTAACATACTATCCTACACACACACACACACACACACTAGGTTTTTACACTCATATCGAGTCAATTAACCTACAAACCTGTACGTCTTTGGAGTGTGGGAGGAAACCGAAGACCTCAGGAAACCCACGTAAGGAGAAGGTACAAACTCCGTACAGACAGCACCCATAGTCGGGATCGAACATGGGTTTCCAGCACTGCAAGTACTGTAAGGTAGCAACTCTACCGCTGCAACACTAAATCCCAAACCGCTGCCACTGTTTTGTTTCCCTACAGTTTTTTTTCCCAGACTGCTTCTTTGTCCAATAAAGGAGATCTTGGTGGATTCTATCATGGGGTTCCTTCAAAGACATGCAGAAAACGAGATGGCTTCCTTGTGCAAGCTGCGCTCTTCAAAGTTGCTTCTTCTTTTTCTTTAGCCCTATGCTCTTCTAGGGAGCATAGGCCATTGACAAATCTCCTCCACCTCACTCTGTTGTTGGCAGTTCTTTCGATATCTCCCCAGATGAGCCCACTCTCGGACATTTCTGTCTGGTCACCTCTTCTCCAGCTGTTCCTGGGGCGACCTCTTTTCTTTTTTCCTTGGTGGTTCCATTTTAGGGCTTGCCCGGTGATGTTTGTGGCAGGTTTCCTGAGTGTGTGTCCAATCCAACTCCATTTTCTCCTTCAAATTTGTAAGTCAATGTGCTCCTGGCTTGTCCTTTTCCACAGGTCCACATAGCTTACTTTGTCTCTCCACCAGTTATTAAGTATTCTCCTAAGGCAGGTGCTAATGAATGTTTGCAGCCTGTTCGTAGTGTGTTTTGTTGTTTTCCATTTCTCTGATCCATGCAGCATCACCTGTTTCACATTTGATTTAAAGATACGTATTTTGGTGTTGATTGAGATGTATTTTGATAGTTGCTGCATCTCTACTTCTTCCTGCAGCTTTGCAAGTGGCAGCTTCAGGAGAAACACGGGGCCCTTCTTCAGATAGATTTTTACAATGTTTACATCATCTGTCGTGCTGCTGCGAGTAAGAATTCAATTGTTGCCATTTTGGGACTTGTGACAATAAAACACTCTTGACTAATTGTGGGGTGGGGAGTGGGAGAAGGATGGAAGAGAGACGGAAGGCAGGGAATGGCGAAGGAATGGAAGGTTGTGCTTGTGTGGATCTGAATAGATCACATGGAGAGTGGAAGGAACAGCGGTGGGGGGGGGGGGGGGGCAGGTTACCTGAAATTGGAGAATTTGACGCTCATGCCATCTACTTCGGCAGAATATGAGATGTTGAAGAAGAATCCCGACCTGAAACGTCACTGATCCATGTTCTCCAGAGGTGCTGCCTGACCCGCTGAGTTACTCCAGCACTTTGCACCTTTTTTTTTCAACCCAGCATCTGCAGTTCCTTGTTTCTGCAACAAGTGAGGTGGTGTCACTCTAGTTTATGTTTGCTCTAATCCTGGCAATGGAGAAAGCCAAGGACGGACAAGGAATGGGAAGAGGGATTAAAATAGCTTGCAACCGGGAGCTCCAGATGGCCAAGGCGGACAAAGCACAGGCACTCTGCAAAGCTGTCACCTTGTCTGTGCATTGAAAACAATTGAGTGCTTGCAATGAACTCAATTAAAGTAAAGGACACAGATTATCTGTAACTTGCCCAAGTTCCTCATCGTTGCTGTATCTGATCCTGACAGACTTTCAGCAGGAATGGCTTTCCAGAGTACTGGCTGTCAGACCTTGAATAACTACGCTCCACTCTGAGAGTTCAAGTGACATCCAATGTCAAAATGTAGCTGTAATCATAATGGTGATCAACAGTGTGAAAATCAGAGCATTGACTTTCTTCCACACTCATGGAGTCATGGAGTCTTGCAGCATGGAAATAGACACTTCGGCCCAACTTACCCACACTGGCCAACTAGTCCCATCTACACTAGTCCCACCTGTCTGCATTTGGCCCGTATCCCTCCAAACCTGTCCTATCCACTTGCATGGGAGCATGAAACTCCAGCATCTCTGCAGAGTAAAATGCCGGCATTCCTTTCAGGACTCTGGGCTTTTCAAACATATTTTTAAAACTCAGTGTAAGTACGAATTATTCCTAAAATACGGTTAATGAATTAAAGATTAAACCTCTCGCTGTAATATCTTTTAACCTTGCATTCTGAATTTCTGAATCAGTTCGGTGGAGAGTGAAGGTGAGAGTGGCAATTATTGCAAGATTTTAAAGGTAATTAGCATTTATTTAGATCTGGCATTTATTTAGAAGTGGCTGGAGACTGCCAAGTTTGTTTTTGGAGTGTGTTACTGAATTGTACTAAATTAATAATCCAGTCGTAGACACGAAAGGGCATTGCATGAGTGTCTGCATGAATCTCTGCACACAAATTCCAGATAGATCACAGATGCCTTTCATTCATTCATCACAAAATTGTCTTTTATTTTGCTAAAGAAAATGTTTCCATGCAATGCAAAACATTTGGCCGATATTTTAGTTTAGTTTAGAGATACAGCATCAAAACACCGAGACCACGTTGACAATCGATCGCCCGTTCATAATATTCTATGTAATCCCACTTCTTTATACAATCCCTGCACTGGGACAATTTACAGAGGCAAATTAACCTGCAAACACGCACATCTTTGAGATGGGGGAGGAAACCGGGGCACCTGGTGAAAACCCACGTGGTCAGGGAGAGATGTGCAGACTCCATACAGGCAGCACCTGAGATCGGAATCGAACCCGGGTCTCTGGCAGTGAGGCAGCAGCTCTACCTGCTGCGCCACTATGCCACCCTAAATCGTGTGAGAGACTGATTTACCTGAGCCATCAAACCTGCTGAGATCACTGATGCCTATTTTAATCAATCATTCTTAAAAGAAATTGCTGTAGATTAACCATTATTAATCCATGCAATTTATAATCTCCACTATACATATAATGCATGTGGTGTCACACCTCAGTAGTTCCATCATCGTGCATTGTAAATGCGCTGGTGCCATGTGGATTGGTTTGTTGAGGGCTACTGACCAGGGGCTGGTGGTCGGTTTCAATCGTGATCGAGTTGCCAAAGATGAAGTCTTTGATTTTCTTGCAGGCAAAAGTTACCGCTCGTAGCTCCTTCACGATTTAGCGTAGCGCTGTTCAGTGTCAACACTAAAGACTTAAATACTGCCATCAAACCGACCCCACCACCCGATGTGGATGGTGGAAGCGGTCGCAGCCAATCTGGGCAAAGCCACACGCATTATACATGTAGTGGAGATTATAAATGGCATGGAATAATAAAGGTTGATCTACAATTGCCTTCTATTTTGTTGAAGCAAATTGCAAGTATAAAACGTTTTCAAGCTATGAATGAATGAATAAGTTTATTGGCCAAATATATTCACATACAAGGAATTTGCCTTGGTGCTCTGCCCGCAAGTGACAACATAACATACAGTGACAGTTAGGAATGACACATATAACATTAAACATTCATATATAAAACAAGGAGAATATTTTATTTTTGCACAGAGGGTGGTAAATGCCTGGAGCACACTGCTGGGGGTGGTGGTTGAAGCAGATATGTTGTGGCTTTTGAAATACTTTTGAATAGACATATGGATATGGAGAGATATGGGTTGTTTGCAGATAGATACGTGATGGCTTGGCATCATGTATGGCAGAGATATCGTGGGCCAAAGTGCCTGTTCCTACGTTGTACTGTTTCGTGTTCCATGTTCTATTTTTGGCCAGTCCTGATCGCGAGGAACAAAATTACCTTCATGACTTCTTTACTTTAGACAGCTTGGAAACAGGCCCACCGAGACCGCGATAACCACTGATCGCCCCGTCCACTCGGGCACGGAAATCGCTGTCAAAACATGGGGGGGACCGGGGGGACACACAATTTCTTGGCAGCCTCGCAGCCACACACACACACACACACACATACACCCACACACCCACACCCGCACACACACACACACACACACACACACACACACACACACACACACACACACACACACACACACACACACACACACACACACACACACACACACACACACACACACACACACACACACAGCTAACACTGCTTCTCCGTGCTGGCCGTAAGCCTAGGCCGTCGTTCCAGGCAGGGCTGTAGGTTAACCTTGCGGGACAGGCAAAGTTGAGCTGGATTTAACGCTGCTTTCTCCGCGCTTGCTGCGGGCCTGGGGGTACCGCTCCTGTCTGACTCACGACGTCTTTGACCACCCTCGGGCATGGGTGGGGGCACTAGGATGGGGACGGGGACGGTCCATTGGCGGTAGCGATTACAGCACCGGAGATCGATCCTGGCTGCGGATGAGGCGCAGGTCTGTGTCCAGGGCTGACGAGAGTGTTTTTCGCTTGTGACCCAATGACCTGGTAATGCAATTCAAGCTCCGCTCAATGATCTTTGCTCCCTCCTCCAATCACTGCGCTCTATCCTCAGTCCCACCCCCCCTACTTCCGCCTCTGACCGACACCTCCCTCCTCACGCTGAATCGTCATGGTACCCCCCATTGCCTGCTGACGGACGTCTCTTTCGATCGGCGCCCTCGATCATCAGTCCCACCCCTGCTGTCTCGCGGAAAGCTGAGGTATCACCGAGTTTTTAAATCCGAATTACAAAAAATGGGGGGGGGGGGGGGGGGGGGAGTATCCCCCCTGGCCCTCGCGGGATTTCTGCCCCTGCATCCACTAGCACTATTGTACACATCAGGGACAATTTACACTTTACAGAAGCAAATTAACTTCCAAACCCGTATGTCTTTGGAGTGCGGGAGGAAACCAGGGAGCAAACTGGGAAAAAATATGTCACAGGGAGGACGTACAAATTCCATGTTGTCACAGGGAGGACGTACAAATTCCGTACCGACAGCACCCCTAGCCAGGATCAAACGCGCTATAATGCAGCAACTCTACCGTGGTGGGTTGGTGGGAATGCAGGGAGATGAATGTGGGATTGGTGTAAGCAGTGCTCGAAGGGCAGCGGGAAGTTGATGGGTCTGGATGGCCTCCTCCATGCTCTCGGACTCTGTGACACTATATTGCTCGGCTTGTGCAAGAGCAATCGGTAAAATACCACCAGCTGGCTCTCTCTTATTAACTAATCCTGCATTAAAGCCTAACTGGGTAGTGTTCCCACTGGAGTCAGCAGTTAAGGGGGAATGCCAGGTGGCGTCATAATTGCAGTTGAGCCAGGTGCTTGTGGATGTGCATGGCATGGCACGATGACCATGTAGCGAATCAGCCACCCTCAGTCGGCAGGCAACTCTACACTGTTTGCTAAATAAACAGTTTACACCACGGTACATGGATCAGTAAATACTAATTGGGTGGTGAATGTTATTACCGAGAACTTACAATATAGCTGGAATATTCTGTTATGGTGCAGATGGATGTTTTAATATGCTCATAAATCTAATTGGTTTCCAGTTCAAGTCTACAGGAGCTAGTCGATATAATGACCACCAGAAGGTACCGTCTAATCACAGAGTATTTGTTGAAGAGAACAGCAATATGTTCAAAAGCTTTGTATCATAATCAGCACAAGATTTGCTATTTTACAGACAATTAAAGTTGCATTCTCTCATAATTTGCTTCTTCGTCACTGAAGAGGACGCGATAAAGCAGCCACTTTTTGCATGCAATTATAATTAACTTCCATTTTTGCTTGAAGAAACATTATGAATTTGCAAAGCCACTGCCTTTTATTTTTCCATTCAGGATATCTCCAATGGACAGACTTGAAAACCATAACAAGTTAATAGGGTTTTCGGCCCGAAACGTTGCCTTTTTCTTTCGCTCCATAGATGCTGCCTCACCCACTGAGTTTCTCCAGCACTTTTGTCTACCTTTGATTTTCCAGCATCTGCAATTCCTTCTTAAACAAGTTAATCCATGCACCTTTTAGTTTAGAAACACAACGCAGAAGCAGGACCTTTGGCCCACTGAGTCAGTGATCCCGCACACTAGCACTATTTACATTAGGGACAATTTTTTAAAAACAATTTTTGCTGAAGCCAAACTTGTACGTCTTTGGAATGTGGGAGTAAGCTGAAGCACCTGGAGAAAACCCATGAGGTCACAGGGAGAACGTAGAATCTCTGTACAGACAGCACCCGTAGTCAGGATCGAACCAGGGTCTCTGTAAGGTAGCAGCTTGACCGCTGCGCCACTGTGCTCCCTTGCTTTAGGTCAATGCCCCTATTAACTTAATGCTTGCTGTGCCATGATACTTTGACCATCCTAACACCATTTACCCATGTATCATTTTATTACATGTTCCTTTTTAAGTCTCTTTATAAGCAACCCGACGAGTGGCTTCGGGAATGGTCTTGAGTGTAGGGATTCGACCCAAAGTGTTGACTGTTCTTCCCCCCCCCCCATAGATGCTGCTTGACCTATTGAGCTGCCTCCAACAGGTTGTTTGATGCTCCATTCGACCATCTGCAGTCCTTGCGTCTCAAAGCAATTAATTTGATTTTTTATTCATCTGAATTTTTGCAATTACACGGAGTTAGGAGAATCATGCATTCATTTATCAAGTACAGAATGTCATTAAAACAAGATATAAACACCTGTCAAAAGTAACAAGTGAATTAGCATAAATCAATAATAAACCTTATCTACCTTAAATCATGTTTATTTTACAGTTCTGTTAAAGCCCTGTCATACTGTACAAGTTCATTCAAGAGTTCTCCCTGAGTTTGCCCTGATTCGAACTCGGAGATTTACGATAATGGCCGCTCGTAAGTACTCGGGGCTCTCATGGACATTTTTCAACATGTTGAAAAATCTTCACGATTCTTCCCGAGCTTACCTGCCAATAGCAAGTCTTCCAGAATACCTGCCGTTAGCGTTACGAGCCGCTAATAGATGTCCCCGAGCTCCGACGTACCCGCTACGTTCATTCTACGTGCTTACCACGAGTTTGATTTTTTTTTTAAACTTGGGAGAGCTCTTGGAATGAACTCGTACAGTGGGACAGGGACAGTTTATTTTGCAGTTCTGTTACGCTGGTGGAGAAAAAAGGAAATGAAAAAAATATATAAATATAACCTTGTTGAGTGATCAATGCACAAATGGCTTCTAATTAATAAAGACGGTATTGTTTGCAGCCTGTCTTAGAGTGTGAAATTGACACTTATCAATTTTAAATCGAAGCATCCTGCATGTCTAATGATTCTAGGCATCCAGTTCTTTCTTAGTCTAGGCTACTTATATCACCGAGTGAGGTGTTTTTGTAACTGCTATCCATCGTTTGCAAGGATAATCTAATACTTTCTCGAGTTACAGAGCGAAAGCAACTAGTTTGAAGTTTTATCGTTGACACGGAGCAAATTTAAGGAAGAAAGTTTAAAACTTAAACTTAATTTGGGCTAAAATAATGTTAAGATTTTACAAGTCCACAAGAACCTCTTGACTAAGCTATGACTTTGAGGTGTTGGAAGGGCCAGCAGGTGCTGGGTTAAACCGAAAAAGACACAAAAAAGCTGGAGTAACTCAGCGGGACAGGCAGCATCTCTGGAGAGAAGGAATGGGTGACGCTTCAGGTCGAGGCCCTTCTTCAGACTGCTTACCATCACCCCTTTAATATTACAGTCTGTACTTTGCTTCATCTCAATTGTATTGCCTTGAGACTTAATATAAAATGAATTGAACCACTGGCTGCCCTTCTGAAGAAGGGTCTCGACCCGAAACGTCACCCATTCCTTCTCTCCAGAGATGCTGCCTGTCCCGCTGAGTTACTCCAGCATTTTGTGTCTACCACTGGCTACAATTCTACGGAAATTACCAACAATATTACACAGCTTTCCAAGAAGAATTTGTATGGTTTTAATGGACTGTGAAACTTGTGACTTCCATTGGGTTTTTTTTCCAATCTCTAGATTCTTTAAAGAAAAAAGGGGCTCAGGTTAAACCAAAGAATATATTTTCTTTGTTTAACCAATCCTTACTAATGGCCTGTGGTAGACATGGCAGATTGATTGCTCTCCCAATTTTCTGTCGGCTGCAACCATCTTCAAACTGCAAAGTTCAAACCATGCTTCACGATTTTATTCATCCGAGTTTTAGTTGCATGGCAAGAATTGCAGGCAATATATTGCGACTCAGCACGTGATGCAATGCTTGTTTAAACGTACATTTGTAAAGCACCTTTCTCAACCTCAGATCACCCCCAAAGCATTTTACCGTCAAATAATTCACCGTTATAATGCTGTAGATGCCATGTCCATCTATGCAAAGGAAACTGTCACAAACAGCAACAATGTTCCATCTATCAGCCAGTCATTATCATAAAAATAGATTGAGGGTTCATTTACCGATTGAAAGATATAACATGGACACAGGCCCTTTGGCCCACTGAGTCCAGGCTGACCATCGAACACCCGTTCACACACCAGTTCTATGTTATCCCACATTTGTACCCACTCCTTGTACTACAAACTCCACAATTAACCCACAAACCGGCATGTCCTTGGGATGAGGGAGGAAACCGGAGAACCCAGAGGAAATCCAAGCAATCACGGGGATCAATACCGTGGTCTCTGGTGCTGTAAGGCAGCAGATCCACCAGGAGCACCACAGTGGGGATACTTGCAATATGCTCTGGGTGGGGTAGAGACATAGGATTTGTTGCATCTGCCTGATAGAACAGTTGGGGCCTTGTTGTGGCACTGCACTTAAAAATAAAGTCACTACCTCAGAGCAATGGATTTGAGAGGAAATGTTATTAAAGGGCACAAGGTTATGACAGGTTTATCTCCGATAGACAAAAGTAGAACCAAAATGGTGAAATAATTCAGCAGGCCAGGCAGCATCTCTGGAGATAAGGAATATTCGACGTTTTGGGTCAAGATCCTTCTTCAGACTTCAGTCTGAGATAGTGTCTCGACCCGAAATGTCACCTATTCCTTTTCCCCAGAGATGCTGCATGACCCGCTGAGTTACTCCAGCATTTCGTATCTACCTTTGGTGCAAACCAGCATCTGCAGTTCCTTTCTACTGAGCCGACAAAGGTAATCTGTTCCCATGAGTAGATGGTCCGAGGACCAAATTTGACATTTGGGTGTGTGTGAGGGAGAACTCTATTATGCAGCAAGTGAACATGAGCTTGAATTGACTCCGGGGGTGAGCGCGGGTCACAGAGTGGATCCATCGTTTAAGGAGGAGATTGGATTGTAGACCCACTTGGAAGTAGAAGTGTTGGAGTGCTTTCGTGGCCGTATTTCATTGCAGTTATTCCAGGGCAAATTGTTGGTAATAGTAATGCCTCGCAGAGACTTAAGACTTTTGCCTCCATCACAGTGAGGAGGTGCCTGGTGAACTCACTGTGGTGGATGTTAATTTGTGTTTATTGTATGTTTCGTTATTTATTATTATATGTATGACTGCAGGCAACAAAATTTTGTTCAGACCAAAAGGTCTAAATGACAATAAAGGAATCCAATCCAACTTGAAGGCCTCGAACATCCCGACATAGGTTGCTGATGTACAGCGTTGATCGTGTTACCTTCTCCCTCAGATGTGGGACGCTCTGCTGAGTGTTTGCAGCATTGATTACTTTTGTTAAAGACAGTGCATGCCTTGGTAAGCCTTGTGTCCAGCTTTAAAATCAGGGGACATGGATTCAGCTCAAATGGAGCAACTTCAAAATAAATTTGCAGGGCCATTACTTCCAGAGAGATGGTGCAAACACATAATATTGATCGATTCAAATGCAGATGTGATGGATTTCGTTCAGAAAATAATTTGTGATGGAGTGCAGTGTTAAGTGCAACCAGCCTGTGAGGAATAGGTGGCTTTAATCCACAGAAGTCTATATTTTCCATCACAGGAGGTCGCTTCACCTTGTTTCTGAAGATTACATGATCGTGATGAATTACTCCGATCAGTCATCAGCTCCTCCGTTGTAGTAATCATGCACAGGGCAGCAGAAGGGGAATTAGTCGGCTCTTTTGTTCTATCGCATGTTGCTAGTGGATTATCCTTCCATTGACAAGAGGTGACAAATTTACCACAGAGTGCCTTCTGTTACACTGCTGCGTTGTTATGTTGTCAATGAATTCCATCAAGGAAGAATCACCTGCTTCACCAACACAAGCTCACTGATAGACACAAAATGCTGGAGTAACTCAGTGGGACAGGCAGCATCTCTGGACAGAAAGAATGGGTAATGGGTCGGGTTGAGACCCTTCTTCAGACTAGTCTAGTCTCGACCCAAAATGTCACCCATTCCTTCTCCAGAGATGCTGCCTGTCCCGCTGAGTTACTCCAGCATTTTGTGTCTTTCTTCGCTTTAAACCAGCAGTTCTTTCTACACAAGCTCACAGATATGGTTTAACATTTAAGTGCTGCTGCTTTGAAAATCTGTAAGCCAACAGGGTCAGCACAGTGGCGCAGCGTAGAGTTACTGCCTTACAGCGCCAGAGACCTGGGTTCGAACCTGACTACAGGTGCTGTCTGTACGGGGTTTGTACGTTCTCCCTGTGACTGCATGGTTTTTACCTCTCCAAAGACGTACTGGTTTGCAGTTTATTGGCTTTAGTAAAAATTGTAAATTGTCCCTAGTGTGTAGGATAGTGCAGTCTAAGGGGATTGCTGGTCAGCGTGAAATCGGTGGGCTGAAAGGGCCTGCTTCCCTGCTGTATCTCTAACCTAAACTCTAAACTTGGACCCAACATAGTTATACCAGTATTTATATCAGTATTACCAGTCAGACAGCAATTTGATTACCAGGTTAGTAATCCAGACTCCAAGACTCACAAACCTCAGACCTCGGTTCAAATCCCAACACTGTAGATGCACAACTTAACTTCAGATCATCATAATTTGAAATTTGGGAAAATGGCAACAGCTATGCTTAATAATAATGATTAAGTACCTGGGGCGGCACAGTGGCACATTGGTAGAATTGTTGCCTAACAGCGCCAGAGACCCGTATTCGATACTGACTGTGGGTGCTATCTGCATGCAGCTTGTATGTTCTCCCTGTGACCGTGTAGGTTTAGCACCGTTTAGCTGGCTCCAGTTTCCTCCCACATTCCAAAGATGTGCAGGTGTGTAGGCTAAATGGCTTCTGTAAATTGTCCTGAATGTGTAGAGGATGGAACTAGTGCGTAGGTGTTTAGTTTAGTTTTGAGATACAGTGCGGAAACTGGCCCTTCGGCCCACTGAGTCCGCACCGGCCAGCGATCCCCGTACACTAGCACTAATTTATACACACTAGGGACAATTTACAATTTTTACCAAGTGATTGTTGGTCAGTGCGGACTACGGTAGGCAGAAGGGCTTCTTTCTACGCTGTATCTCTAAGCTTAACTGAACTCAACTCCAACAAACAGCAGTGTTATAATTGCCAGGCAATCAATATCCCCAAAACAGATGTAGGATTGGGCACAACACATGGGCGCATACAAATAGTGACATGGGATTTGTTGCATCTGCCTGAAGGAGCAGATGGGGCCTTGGGTATGGCATCTCATTTAAAGAAAATAGATTTTTGAACAAAGGAAGCTGAGTGCAAATTTGATTGAACGTGTAAGGTCATAAGAGGTCATGAAAAAAGAATGATTCACTTTCATTTGTGGTAGGAAATAGTCATAGTCCTAGAATTGTACAACTCAGAAACAGGCCATTCAGCACAACTTAGCCATGCCGACCAAGAGGCCCCATCTAAACTTGTCTCATTTGCCCTGATGTGGTCGACATCCCTCTAAACATTTCCTCTCCATGTACCGGTCCAAATGTCTTTTACATCTTCGATCCTTACCCAGTCTGGCTCAAATGTGTGTTCAGCTATGAGTGCAGCTAATCCTTAGATAACCCTTGAAATGGGGATATTTATACGCCCTGAAGCCATTCAGTGGCATCGCTGCCCTCGGGATGGCTGCTATGGAGAGGAGACGGTTGCCCACCTCTTTGCAGAGTGTGGATTTGCAAAATGAGTCTGGAGAAGTGTGAAAGGGTCCCTGGAACGATTTATCCCGAACAGCTCTGTCACAGAGGACTTACGGATTTACGGACTGTTCCCAGGGACACATTCAGAGATTGACATCGAGTGCTGCTGGAGGGTCATCAACTCGGTGAAAGACGCTCTTTGGTCTGCCCGAGCGTTGTTCACCACCCAGCAGAGCGAGATGTCCGTCAGGGAATGTTGCCGACTGGCCCGCTGCAGACTGTAGGAGTACGTGCTAAAGGACTCGCTGAAGCTTGGTGCAGCCAACGCCAAGGCTCGGTGGGGGAGGGCCACAGTCTAGGGTCCTTCCGCTGCTGGACATGGGGGGCACGGTATGGTGGAGACGCCCCTCAAATTAAATTAAGGGAAGGTATCCCACGCCCGGGGACCACATGAGCGGCACGGGTGGGGGACATTTTTGTGGAATTTAAAAGACATAAACTGTATTGAGCAATCTCTAAAGCCTACAAAAATGTCGGATGGAATTTTCGAACTGTGCACACATTGTATATATTTATTACTTGGACAGGGGCCACAGAGTGGCACGGGTGGGGGACTGTTTGGTGAAATTTGACAAATGTGAAAATATTGTACTGAAAAAAATTTGTATAGTCTCCGAAAATGTTGGATGAATTTGTTTGTTTGAATGGTACATGAATTGTATATATTTATCAATTGAATAAAGTCTATTTTGAAATTTAAAAAAAGTGGCATCGAAGGCCATCAACTCAGTAAGAGACAACCTTTGGTCTGCCTGTGCTTTGTTGACCTCGCAGCGGAGCGGGATGTCCATCGGGAAACGTTGCTGACTGGCCCGCTACAGACTGCAGGAGTACGTGCTGAGGGACTCACTGAAGCTTGGTGCAGCCAACTCCAAGGCTTTGTTGGGGAGGACCACAATCTAGGCTCCTTCCGCTGCTGGGCATGGGGGGCAGTGTGTTGTGGGGACACCCCTCAAAATACACCAGTGGGCCACATGAGTGGCAAAGGTGGGAGGTAAAATTTTGTGATTTGTGTAAACAGCATTGAATTAATGAATAGCCTCCGAGAATGTCGGATGGAGTTTTATAAGGATCATGTATTGTACATATTTATTTCTCGAAAAAAGTCTATTTTTAAATTTGAAAAAAAGTATCACGATCAAGAATTTGTGCTCAAGTAAAGAAACTGAAGGACTTGAGGTGTTGAAGGAGGAGGCTTCACTGCCATCTACTTGAGAGTAGTATGGATGGGCTGAAAATGCTGCCCCTGCATCAGTGTAGTAATTAATTTATGAGAAGGTTCATTTGATGCCAATTTTGCATTGTATATTGTAGAATAAATGGAAGCCATTAAATTGATGGTGTTTCTCCAATGCTTTATATTTTTGGCTCAAGATTCCAGTATCTGCAGTCTCTTGTGTCTCTCTTATGGATTGCATGGCAGCTTATACTTCTAAATTTTTCCTCTTTGGTTATGAAAACAAACTATTTATGGATGATTATGACCACTTATAACTAATAATTCATCTTGTCTTGTAAAAGCATGTTCTTCATGATTGCCACCGACCCGCAAGATTTTGGTCTACTTTCCCAGAACTTTGTTCACTTTTGCATTTAGAGATAGACACAAAATGCTGGAGTAACTCAGTGACAGTAACTCAGCGGGTCAGGCAGCATCTCTGGAGAGAAGGAATAGGTCTTGTTTCGGGTTAAGACCGTGAGCTGAACCTCAGCCTAAAGAAGGGTCTCGACCCGAAACGTCGCCTATTCCTTTTCTCCAGAGATGCTGCCTGAGTCACTCCTGCATATTGTGTCTACCTCCGGTGTAAACCAGCAACTGCAGTTCCTTCCATCACTTTGCATTTGGTGTTCGAGTCTGTCTCTTTGATTTTTTTTTCTCCTCTTTAAACTATGTAGCATGATTTTTTATGATAAAGCACATGCCACTTGATCTTTTTTTTCATGAAAGGTTGAAGGTGTTGGTAACTGAGAATAAGTTGCATTTACAAATACATAAACCAATATTATAATTTGTCTGTAAATAAGAACACAACTCCCAGCTGTACATCAGCAAAATAACAGAACTGTAAAGTTGGGTCTAAAATAGTTTAACAAGTGCTTTATAGAAACATTTTTTGTGGAGCTGATTTTCTTGACATTAGTGAATGGAGAGAAGCAAATATTTCAGATCTTTTCAATCAAAGTATTGGGAAGTCAGGATTATTTCTGACACCTTTTTGGCAACAGAAGTTGCAATGGACACATTCGGTTGACCACTTGGGACCGGAGAAGGTTTCAATTCTCTCCTTAAATTTCACTTGGCAGAATTGTTCTATTCCCTCTTTCAACACTTGAACCCAATTTCACCTTTACTTTTTATCCAGTCCATTTTTTTTTTTTTTTTTTACAAATTGTTCCATATTTGATGCCCTTCCTCAGGAGCCTTCGGTTAATTTACAAAGAGTGTTCCCTGCAGTAATGAGTTGCCTATCCTAATCATTCTCCTACCATCTGATCCTAACCTGACCTTGAATAGTTCCATGAGTGAGAAATTTCACAACAAAAATTTGAAGGAACAGATAGGGTAGACAATTCCAACTTTTTTTCCCCACAACGATAGAAATATCAATGGCTAGAGGACATATGTTTATGGTAAGAGGGGCAAAGTTTGAAGGTATTATGTAGTGCATGTTTTGTTACAGAGTTTGATGGAGGCAGATTGAATAATGGCATTTAAGAGAAACAAAGAAATGTAGATGCTGGTTTATACAAAACATAGGCATAAAGTGCAGGAGTGACTCAGCAGGTCAGGCAGCATCTCTGGAGAAAAAGGATGGGTGACGTTTTGGGTCGGGACTGAAGAAGGGTCACCTGTCCTTTTTCTCCAGAGATGCTGCCTGACCTGTTGAGTTACTCCAGCACTTTGTGTCGGTCTGTGGCATTGAAGAGGCATTTGGATAGATTTGTGTATGTGCATGTAATGGTGGGATATGGACCATGTGCAGGCAGAAGAGATTTGTTTAACTTGGCAACATGCTTAGCACGATCACTGTAGACTTTAGAGCCTGTGCCTGTGCTGCACTGTTCTATGTAAAAACAGCTCTGACCTGATCTTAGAAGCCCTGCACAGTGATAGAAATGCATTGACAGCAGGTTAAGTATGTGTTCCAAGGCTGAACCAGCTGTCAGTTCCAATAGTAATATCCGAATATCTCTGACATTCACATTCAAAAATTATTAAAGAGGTAGTCACAGATGTAATTTTTTTTTTCATTAGTAAAATCTTAAATAAAAGGCATTAGATGTAAATATTGTAAAGTTTGGGTGTGGATTTGACTGCTCTCCAGGTGGCAGCTCCGTGGAGAGTGACTGCCTGATTCAGAGTGACGTGAAGACCTGAAGCTGAAGGGTGGACACCTCTCATAGAGAGTCATAGTGTTACACAGCGTGGAAACAGGCCCTTCAGCCCAAATTGCCCACACCGACCAACATATCTCAACTTCACTAGTCCCACCTGCCTGTGTTTGGCCCATATCTAAACCAATCCTATCCACGCACCTATCTAAATGCTTCTTAAATGTTGCGTTGTAGCTGCCTCAACCACCTCCTCCGGCAGCCTTTCCATACATCCACCACCCTTTGTGTTTAAAAAAAAAAAAAAAAAAAAAAAAAAAAATCCTCAGGTTCCTATTGAATCTTTCCTCCCTCACCTTAAACCTATGTCTTCTGCGAGACAATTCCCCCTCCTCTGGGTAAAAGAGTGCATTTACCCAACCTATTCCTCTCATGATTTTGTGCCCCTCTGTATGGTCACCCTTCATCCTCCTGCGCTCCAAAGAATAAAATCGTGGCCTGCTCAATCTCCCTGTAGCTCAAGCCCTCGAGTCCTGGCAACGTCCTCGTAAATCTTCTCTGTACCCACTCCACCTTGACAACATCTTTCCTATAACATGGTGCCGGAAACTGAACACAATACTCCAAATGAGTCATACTGTATAACTGCAGCATGACCTCTCAACTTTTATACTCAATACACTAACCTATGAAGGTCAATGTGCCAAAAGTATTTTTGACCACCCTATCTACCTCTCATCTGATCTCCCACTGTGCTACCTCTCAGTGCTGAGTCTGAGGGCATTAGGACAGAGTGCAAATATCCTAATCTGAATCAGCCTCACCACTTTAAATCAGCGACATCTGGCATATCTTATACTGAAAGTGGTTGCAAACCACAATTGGAAGGTTGTGTGCTTTTTCCCCTCTCCGTTAGCAAATCTTAAAGTTTTAAGTTCATTTCTGGCACTTAACGATGCTTGTAAGTACATTTATTATTTAAAATATATTATATCCATTTGAGCTGTTTCAATGCTTTTTGTTTAGTTTGGAGATACAGTATGGAAACGGGCCCTTCAGCACACAAAGTGACCATCGATCACCCATTCACTCCAATTATGTTATTCCACTTTCTCATATACCACCTGAATGCTAAGGGCAATTTGCAGAGGCCAATTGGCCTACAAACCCGCATGCCTTTGGGGTGTGGGAGGAAACTGAAGCACCTGGAAACAGGCCCTTCGGCCCATCAAGTGCTTGCCAACCAGCGATCATCCTGTACACTAGCACCATCCTACACACAAGAGACAGTTTTACAACTTACCCAAGCTAATTAACTTACAGACCTGTATGCCTTTTCAGTGTGGGAAGTAACCCACATGGTCACAGGGAGAACGTACAAACTCTGCTCATACATAGAAACATAGAAAATAGGTGCATGTGTAGGCCATTTGGCCCTTCGATCCAGCACCGCCATTCAATGTGATCATGGCTGATCATTCAAAATCAGTACCCCGTTCCTGCTTTCTCCACATATCCCTTGATTACGCTATCCCTAAGAGCTATACCTAACTCTCTCTTGAATACATCCAGTGAATTGGCCTCCACTGCCTTCTGTGGCAGAGAATTCCACAGATTCACAACTCACTGGGTGAAAAACGTTTTTCCTCATCTCAGTCCTAAATGGCCTACCCACTACTCTTAAACTGTGACCACTGGTTCTGGAATGGGCCCTTGATCGGGACCCAGGACCCGAGGTTGGGATTGAACCTGGGTCTCTGGCAGCAGTCCACCAGTGCCCTTCCTTTGATGAGAGATATTTAAAAACTGTTGAAAGACTTTTGGCAACTAAGGTCATGATGGCAGTTCAGGAATAGGGTGTCGGGATCTGCCACTTTTGGCTAAGCTACTGCCTGTAACTGCTCCCCCTTTTGGTGTGGCTGGGGAAGTACACTCAGCAGGATGATTGGACCCAAACTCACCTCAGCTGGAGATGAGGTATAGATGAAGGGCCAGATTGAGTGCAACTCAACCCAATTAAATGCAATCAAGCTATCTTGGTGAAACAGAAAGTGGAAATTATCAGGTAACTCGCGCACTCCTTCACAGTCGTCTTCCCCATCACCATGAATGATTTTATCCAATAAGCATGGTGGCGTAGCAGTAGAGTTACTGCCAGATGCCAGATACCCGAGTTCAATCCTGACTACGGAGTTTGTACCTTCTCCCCGTGACCTGCGTGGGTTTTCTCCGAGATCTTCGGTTTCCTCCCATGCTCCAAAGACCTACAGGTTTGTAGGTTTATTGGCTTGGTATAAACCTAAAATTGCCCCAAGTGTGTGTAGGGTAGCGTTAATGTGCAGGGAATGCTGGTCGGTACGGTCTCGGTGGGCCGAAGGGCCTGTATTTCTGTGCTGTATCTCTAAAGTAAACTAAATTAAACAGGCTGTTGCATCACAAGTGAACCCCATAGAATTAAAGGGGCAGAAGCAGCATGGATAGAGAATTGGTAATGATAGGAAATAGAGTTTGTCTGAAATGCCTGCAGACCTTCATTGCCCGCTTCTATCTCCTTCTCAATATCCATTAGCAGGACTGCCCTGACAGACCCAGCCTTCTGCCCGTTTCTGTCCCACTGCACTCATCTCCAATTGCCCAATTCCATCCTATTCCCCTCCCTTGCCAGTCCATTCCAATCTATAGCTATTACCTCACTCTCCTTCAAATACTCAACAACTTTCAGTTTCCTGACACCCATTGCCTTATCTTTACCATGGACGTCCATTCCCTTCACACTTTCTTCTATCACCTGGAAGGTCTCCACACCCTCCAAATCTTCCTTGAGTACAGACCCAATCGGTTTCCCTCCACTAACACTCTCCTTCACCCAGCAGAAGTTGTCTTCATGCTCAACAATTTCTTCTTTGACTCATCTCACTTTTTCCAAGAAAACAGTGTAGCTATGGGCACTCATTTGGGCCGCAGTAATGCTAGCAGGAGTGCGAAGAAGGTTCTCGTCCCAAAGCGTCTCCCATCCATGTTTTCCAGAGATGCTGCCTGACCCGCTGAGTTACTCCAGCACTTTGTGACTACTCAAATTGAAATGAGAGGTTATTTATGTACTAGAGGGGAGGGTCCAATGGAGTTGCTATAAGGACTGGATCCCACAATATGTATTAATTTAATTTTAGAGATACAAAATTAAGTTCCCCCCCCTGCCACAGGTACCATGTAATACCGTGCTACCTGCTCCATGGTCAGATAGTCGGCGACTGAACCGTCTACCCCACTGGTTTGCCAGGTGAGGAGGGGGCTGTGGACCCCCAACAGGACCAATAACAAGACTTGTCAAAGGGCAGATGAGCTTCTAGCGAGCCAACGGCCATCAACACTTCAGTAGAAGTTGCGATCACTGTCGTACATAGCATTGTAAGGGATGATGATAAAGCACACACACACCAAAATCCTGTACTTCCAGCGGCGGAAGTCCGCAGGAACTAGAGGACAGAGATGTGCGGTGCGTCCGTCACCGTTCCCGTTGGAAACCAGCACCATTGCGTCGCTAATGTTTTCAACGATGATGAATGAATGAATGAATTTAGAGATACAGCATAGAAACAGGCCCTTCGGCCCATGCCTGCCAACTATAACCCCCTACACTAATTCTTTCCTCCATCCCCGGCATAATTTACAGAGGCCAATTAACATACAAATCTGCACGTCTTTGGAATGTGGGAGGACACGGGAGCACCCGGAGAAAACCCACGCGGTTACAAGGAGAACGTGCAAACTCCGCAGTCAGCATCCTCTCTGGCGCCGTGAGGCAGCAACTCTACTGCTGTGCCACTGTGCTGCCCAAATGACTTGGATGTACATCCAAGTACTTGGATACAGATGACATAAAGCTTTGAGTGTCATGAATTGTGAAGTGGGTGAGCATAAATGTAGGCAGGTTGGTGGAACGGGAAGGTGCATGGTAGAAAAAAATCATGGTAAGAAAAAGGGTGTTACATTTCGATAGGTACAGCCAGAGAATCAAAATAAATTTTAAAATAGGTGCAGGAGTAGGCCATTCGGCCCTACGAGCCAGCACCGCCATTCATTGTGATCATGGCTAATCATCCCCGATCAGTACCCTGTTCCTGCCTTCTCCCCATATCCCCTGACTCCGCTATCTTTAAGAGCCCTATCCAGCTCTCTCTTGAAAGCATCCAGAGAACCGGCCTTCACCGCCCTCTGAGGCAGAGAATTCCACAGACTCACACCTCTCTGTGAAAAAAAGGGTTTCCTCGTCTCCGTTCTAAATAGCTTACCCCTTATTCTTAAAATTTGGCCCCTGGTTCTGGACTGCCCCAACATCGGGAACATGTTTCCTGCCTCTAGCATTTCCAAACCCTTAACAATCTTTTATGTCTTTGTAATTGATAACTGATTATCAAGTAATTGATGAAGCAAGGGTTCCAGGCTTAGTGTACAGGACTGCTAGAATATTATGATGCCCTTTCTCGACAGGGCATTCCTATTCCCAGGTTAGAGGAATCAAGAACTAGAGGGCACAGCGTTAATGTGAGAGGAGAAAGATTGCTGGCATTTCTGGGTTTGCTGGCATTACTGGGTGGCGGTGGCAGTGACCAGCGAGCCTCATCCTTCTCAACCTGATCTTCTCGGTCAGAGGTGGAATCTCTGGGCGTTGGTGATGTCCCTCAGTTGGAGGGACATTTTGAACCTTTCTGAGCATTCGGTTGTCTGTACCATCGAGAGACTTGGACAGTGCTCGAGTGAGAGTCCATGCCTCACACCCGTACAATAATATGGTCTCTACAGTAGCATTCTTTAGAAGGTTGTGGAAATATGGAACGAGCTGCCAGGGGATGTTATAAAAGTTGGGGCTGCCACAAAAAGAAAGTGTAAAGGGCATTTGGAAAGGTACATCGATAGGTAGGATTTGTGTATGGGTCAATATGGGTCAAAGGCAGGCAAATGGGACTAGCTTAGATGGGGCAACTTGGCCAGTGTGGATGATTTGGGCCGAAGGCCCTATTTCCATGCTGTATGACTCTTGAACCAAGAGCTAGTTAAAAATTAAACAGTTAACAGATAAGCATACAGCGGGCCAGTGTGAGATCATGTACTTTTATATGTCAAACCAGGGCAGGACAAACACTATAAATAGTCGAGTCCTGCAGAGTGCTGGAGGACAGAGAGATCTGGTGCATGGTGCCCTGAAAGTGACGATTTATGTTTAGTTTAGTTTAGAGATACAGAGTGGAAACAGGCCCTTCGGCCCACCGAAGGCCCACCGAGTCTGCACTGACCAGTGATCCCCACACATTAACACTACCCTACACACTCTAGAGCCAATTTTACATTCATACCAAGCCAATGAACCAACAAACCTGCACGTCGTTTGAGTGTGGGATTAAACTGAAGATCTCGGAGAAAACCCACATGGTCACGGGGAGAAACATAGAAACATAGAAAATAGATGCAGGAGTAGGCCATTCAGCCCTTCTTGCCAGCACTGCCATTCAATGTGATTATGACTCATCATCCAAAATCTATACCCTGTTCCTGCTTTCTCCCTATATCCTTTGATTCTGTGAGCCCTAAGAGCAATATATAACTCTCTCTTGAAAACATCTAGTAAATTTGCCTCCACTGCCTTCTGTGGCAGAGATTTCCACAGTTTCACAACCCTCTGGGTGAAAATATTTTTCCTCATCTCAGTCCAAATTGGCCTACCCATTATTCTTAATAACTTTGAACCCTGATTCTGGACTCCTCCAACGTCGAGAACATTTTTTCTGCATCTATCCTGTCCAATGCCTTAAGAATTTTATATGTTTCTATAAGAATGAACAAACTCCGTACAGCCAAGCAGGATCAAACCTGGGTCTCTGGCTCAGTAAGGCAGTTGCTCTACTGCCGCACCACTGTGCCGCCCTACCATGTGAACATTGTGGGGAAGAAGGTGTTTGCCTTCATCGTGAAGAGTATCAATTGCAAAAGTTGGCACATCATGGTGAAGTTGTGTAGGTCATTAGTGAGTGCTGTGTGCAGTTCTGTTTGCCCAGCTGTAGGAAGGATATCAATAGACAATAGACAGTAGACAATAGGTGCAGGAGTAGGCCATTCAGCCTTTCGAGCCAGCACCGCCATTCAATATGATCATGGCTGATCATCCACAATCAGCACCCCGTTCCTGCTTTTCCCTCATATCCCCTGACAGCGCTATCTTTAAGAGCCCTATCCAGCTCTCTCTTGAAAGTATCCAGAGAACCGGCTTCCACCGCCCTCTGAGGCAGATAATTCCACAGACTCACAACTCTCTGTGTGAAAAAGTGTTTCCTCATCTCTGTTCTAAATGGCTTACCCCTTATTCTTAAACTGTGGCCCCTGGTTCTGGACTCCCCCAACATTGGGAGCATGTTTCCTGATTAAGTTGGAAAGGGTACAGAGCATTTTCACCGGGATGTTACCTGGGTTTGTCGGCTTGAGTGATCTGGAGAGGATAGTTATTTTACTTTGGAGCATATGAGGCTGAGAGGTGACCTTACTAGGTTGTACAAGATCATGAAGAACATGGATAAAGTTAACTCTCATAGACTTTTCCCCAGGGGAAAGGATTCTAAAACTAAAGGGGATGGAGTTGAGGTGAGTGAATTTAAGAGGGAAGTTGACAGCAACTTATTTGCTTAGAAGGTAGTCCATAGCTAGAATGAGTTGCCAGAAGAAGGTAAAGAAACAGGTACAATTGCAACTTTGAAAATATATTTGGACAGATATATGAACAGGAAGGATAGGAAAACAATGGGTCAAATACAGGCAATTTTTAAGAAGGGTCTCGACACAAAACGTCACTCAATCCTTCTCTCCAGAGAGGCTGCATGTCCCGCTGAGTTACTCCAGCATTTTGTTTCTACCTTTTTGAACTTTTCATCTATTTTACTGAATAGGTTTTGATCAATTTGCTGCTGATCATATTTGTCCTCTTCCTTTTCAATTAGGTGTACGAAGCCCAGGATATTAATGATTGTATTATGTTTCTCCTCATTTAAACCCAACATTGAATTTAAACATACAATGATCTTCGCGGGTCAGGCAGCATCTTTTGAAGGAATGGACACATGACGTTTCAGGTCGGGCACATTCCTCATTCCAAAGAAAGGCCCTGACCTGAAAAGTCGTCTGTCCATTCCCTCCACAGATGCTGCCTGACTTGCTGAGTTCCTCAACCAGTTTGTATTTTACTCATGATTGCAGCAACTGCAGTTTCTTGTGTCTTTATATAATAACGTTTCTTGGTTGAAGGTTCTTTAGTGTTGGAGTGTAACTCACTCTGGCTTATTACAAGTTACTAATTTAGTGTGACCGGCTTCTCATGTGTTTGGAACATATTGTTCCAAAAATCCATCTTGAACATAGTACTTTTCTGGTTTGAACTTCTCTTTTCCCAATCTATATGAAAATTAAGTCTCCCATTAATTCACTGCAAGCTTCCCTAATCTCTGTATTAATGTATTCTTCTGCTTCAGTGACGCTCTGAGAATTGGAGGCTGCACACAGTATATTTTTATATCCCTTTTTTGTTCCTCGCTTTGAACATTACAGAGTTTTCACTGATTGCATTCGCTTACCTAGGGAAGGAGATGTCATATCAATGTGGTAAAAGCATCTTTAATTAATAAGTCTACCCCCCCTCCTGTACTTCTCATTTTCCTTTCCTTTACAATGACCTTGCCTGATTCTTTTCACTGAATGATGTGTTATTACCCAACACCCACATTATGGACTCTACTCTTTTGTGCTGGATTACTATTCAGCATGAGTTGTTCCTTTCAATTCTTCAACACTCCCTCGTTTCAAGTCTGCAGCTGTTGGCTGGCGGCATTTTTATGTCTTAGCGTGCATTTACACCAGTGGATGATCATTAGTGTAAGGATGATTTCCCAGCTTTGTAGAAGTACCAATGGATGGGGCTTCACATGACTTTGAACTAAGAGTGAATGCCAGTCCGAGTCGCACTCCAGCTTCAGCCCAGAGTGGAACTCATTTTATTGTAGACACAGGAGTTGCAGATGCTGGTAACTCAGTGGGTAACTCAGTGGGTCAGGCAGCATCCCTGAAGGGTATAAAATAATGATTTGTGTCCAAAATCATGAGAGTAGATGCACAGAGTTTCTTGCCCAGCGTGGGGGAATTGAGAACATTTGTTTAAGGTGAAGGGGGAAAGATTATATGGGAATCTGAGGGTGTATTGAACGTGCTGCTGAACGAGGTAGTTGAGGCAGGGACTATCGCGGTGTTTTCAATTAGGCAGGTACATGGATGGGACAAGTTTAGAGAGTTAGAGGCCAAACACAGGCAGGTGGGACTAGTATGGATAGGACAAGTTGGTCAGTGTGGGCAAGTTGGTCCGAAAGGGCAGATTTCCACACTGTATCACCATGTCACGGGCAGGCAACGTTTCAGGTGAGAACCCTTCTTCACACAGGGTCAGAAGCCAGGGTCTGAAGAGGGGTTCTGACCCAAAGGTCCTATCCATGTACTCCAGAGGTGCTGGCTGACTGGCTTATTCCTTCAGCACTTTGTGTCTCATTTTATTATGACTGTGTAGAACATTGGCTGCTGACAGAAATTGCTGTTTACAGCTCATTTGAGCCATATTCAATTCCAGGGCTTATATTTCAGGACTTTGATTGAATACAATATTTTGGATCAATACCGCAGGCTGAAAATATTATTTTACAGACCTAGAATTTACACTGTTTGAAGACTTTTGTTTGTATTTCAGGATAGTAGTTTGTTACACGGCAAACCAGCAATAACCGACTGTTTAATGAGAAATGTGTTAATGTTCCATCAATTTACTTATTGCAAAAAAGCTTTCTTCAGTTTTGCATTCATTACTTAATTCCATTAAAAAAATACTGGTGTTTTTGTCACAACCTGAGTATCCAATTTATGGGGTTGAGAGAGGTGCCAGTTTAAATTTAATTTAAATGGGGTTTAAATTGCAGCTAAAGCTCTTGTGTAGACAAGGTCAACATTCAAGTGATTATTTACGGTAACAAAATATGTTTTTTTTTTAATTATTAGATGAAATGTGATTGCTTTTAAGGGGAGAGTATAGCAATGGGGTGTGTTATTTTCAGAGGTTGTCATAAGGTCATGAGATAGGAGCAGAATTTGGCCATTTGGCCCATCTACCCCGCCATTCAATCGTGGCGGCTCCATCTCTCTCCTTCTGAACCCCATTCTCCTTCCTTCTCCCCATAAGCCCTGACACCCATACAAATCAAAAATCTATCTATCTCTGCCTTAAAAATATCCATTGACAGCCTCCACAGCCTTGTGTTGCAATGAATTCAACAGTCACCACCCTCTGATGAAATAAATTCCTCCTCATCTCCTTCCTAAAGGAACATGCTTTTATTCCGAGTCTATGACCTTTGTTCCCAGGCTATCCCACCAGTATGTTGTAATGCATGATGCTCCAGATCTCTTAGTTTAATTTAGATTGGAGATACAGCGCGGAAACAGGCCCTTCGACTCACCGAGTGTCCGTCAACCAGCAAGTCTCACTCACTGACACTATCCCACACACATGAAGCATGATTTACAATTTTACTGATGCCAATTAACCCACAAGCCTGCACGTCTATGGAGTGTGGAAGGAACCTGGGGCATCCAAAGAAAACCGATGCATTCATGAGAATTACGAGCAGACTCTGTAAAGGCAGCACCCATGTTCAGGAACCCGGGTCTCTGGAGCTGTTATGCAGTACCTCTACTGCCATGCCACCATGCTATAAATTGGCTACAAATATGTCTGGATGTGTTGGACCACTGACCAAAGCAACCATGGGTCTCGTTACACAGACGGTTCTTGCAGACCCTTCAGATTGCACAAGCATTCACCAGGTTCTCCAGGTTAATTCCTGGGATGGCGGGGCTGACATATGATGAAAGAATGGACCGACTGGGCTTATATTCACTGGAATTTAAAAGGATGAGAGGGGATGTTATAGAATCATATATAGTACTTAAGGGATAGGACAGGCTAGATGCAGGAAAAATGTTCCCGATGTTGGGGGGATCCAGAACTAGGAGTCACAGTTTAAGAATAAGGGGTCGGCCATTTAGGACTGAGATGAGGAAAAACATTTTCAGCCAGAGAGTTGTGAATCTGTGCAATTCTCAGAGGGCAGTGGAGGCTAATTCACTGGATATTTTCAAGAGTGAGTTAGGTATATTTCTTAGGGCTAATGGAATCTAGGGATATGGGGAAACAGCAGGATCGGGGTACTGATTTTGGATGATCAGCCATGATCATATTGAATGGCGGTGCTGGCTCGAAGGGTCGAATGACCTACTGCACCTACTTTTGATGTTTCTTTGAATTTTGAGACAAATTTCTACTGCTTTTGCCTACTTGCTGAATCAACATCCCATTACTGACATCAGGAGGTTGCTGAGATTATGCCCGAAGACTTTAGTCCACAAATGAAATGTAAATACAAGTAAAGCTGTTTCTGTGTTTGGAATTCTTGCTCCCCTCACCAAAGGAAATCAAAATAATCATTGTGTATACGCCAGGGCAACGAGTCAGTAACTTCAGACCCTGGCTGGGGAATACAAACTCCTTTGGGCTTCCGTTTGAGTTTATTCAGCTCTAATTTTGCGCACAAACATGAAGCCTGAGAAACCATGGTCAAACCTATCGTAAAATCAACTAGTTGTTAGAAGTTTCAGTCCTTGTCTCAGTCCTCTTGAAGTGAATGTAGAGATGCAAGTGCATATCAGTGATTTACGAGCATTTGTATTTATTTTAAAGTGTGTGCACGTTTGTACTGAAATGTGATTCCCTTTGGATTGTCTCTAATTCTCCCATACAAATTTAACATCTCTCCTGAAGTGATAATTCAATTGCGCACTAGATTCTTTTTCTGGAGCACTGTCGTGATGTAAGTGAGACAGCATAACTCCCTGAAGGAGGGAATGATACCTTTCAAGTTGCATCCCGTCTCTTGGCCTTTAGGAGGCTGCATTTTGATGGCAAAATTCCTGGTCCACCAGTTGTTTTGCTTTATGCCAGGTAAGATTTATCAGAAGTTTGGTTTTAAGGGGCTGTCCCACTGTACGAGCTAATTCAAGAGCTCTCTCATGTTTAAAAAAACATCAAACTCGTGGTGAGCACGTGGAATGCACGTAGTGGGTACTTCAGTGCTCGGGGACGTCTCTTTGCGGCTCGTAACGCTGACGGCAGGTACTCGGGGAAACGCGGTAAGCTCGTAAAGACTTGTGAAGATTTTTCAACATGCTGCTGAGATTATGCCCGAAGACTTTAGTCCACATGTTGAAAAATGTCCACGAGAGCCGTAATTCTCCGAGTTCGAATCAGCTCGTACAGTGGGACAGCCCCATTAGGCATCAGAGGCCCTTGGGCAACATAAACAGGAGAATTTGAGACGATGCACATTTTTGATACAACAAAAAAAAGCACCTTTTCTGGAAAAAGCAAGAAGGACTGCCGAGTAATGAAGACAAATTTGCGAATTGGAAATTTGGAATTTGCAGCAGAAAAAAAAACTGAATTCTAGAAGAACTCAGCAGGTCGAACAGCATCTGTTTAGGCAAAGGGTGCGTAAGTTGGCGTTTCATGTCAAGCCCCTGCATCATTAAATGCCAATTCAAGGGAGAAGAGGCAGTGGGCTGAGACTGGCAGGTGATTGATGGAACCAGATGAGGGGGCAGGGTGGAGATGATCCCAAATGGATCAAGGTGGGAAAGGGTGTGTAGAAAAGAACTGCAGATGATGGTATGTACTAAGATAGATGGAAAGTGCTGGAGTAACTCGACGGGTCAGGCAGCACCTCGGGAGAAAAAGGATGGATGACGTTTTGGGTTGGGACCCTTCTTCAGACCGGTTTATCCTTTGTCTGTCATCAGGTGGGAAAGCGGATGGGAAACGCGAACATAGGGTGAAGATACCCTAGGAGTTCAGGTGAATGTGTGAGGATCACAGAGGATCACAGGGTGTGAGTTCTCTGAATTGGAAATATATATTGTTCATACCAATGAGTTGTAAGTTAGCCAAGTGGAATACTTCCAATCTGTGTGTGCCCAAGGTTTGATCTCCTCGCAGGGACCATGGTCACCAGAGAAATGAAAGGTCATTCTTGTTTTTGGATGTCACTAGTCCCACAGCCCTGGTTGTTTTTGGGAAGTTGCTCTCTGCAGTCATAGAGGACCCCTGTTGTGTGGGAAAAGCTGGAGATGTTTGTCGCTTTTAATTATAAATGCAGTTATAAGTGGTTTGGGTAAGTGTGGTATGTGCTGCATAGCGCACTTCATTTAAAGTTTTCTTTTCTTCCAAAACGGGTCATTAAATTATTTGAAGCATTTAACTGTACATTGACAACAGACAGTGGATAACATGCACTAAGGCCCCAGATATTTAGCAGACCATTAAAACTCTTCCAATTTTAATATTCCAACTTCAGATTTCCTTTTATACAAGGTGTCTCTCCTTATAATTGAAACTGCTAAGTGTGTGTCTAAAAATATGGTAAATAAATGTTTGATTTTTAAATAAATGCATTATTTCACCACACATAGTGGGAATCTGGAATTTTTTTCCTGAAAAGTTTGTGTGGCTGCAGGGTCATTTGAAGTATTCCAGACTGATTTTTAAAAAAAAATAAGTGTGTCAACAGATGTAGGTCAAAGCTGAGTGAAATGAATTTAAGCTGCAGATCAGGTCTAATCCAATAAAATAGCAGAACAAGCTTGAAGGCTGAATGGTCCATTACTAATCTTGTGTTTCACTTTTTAATAAGTGTCCTTGTCTTCCCTTTCTCATTGTTGCCGTGGAATACAAGTCCTGTTTCTCTCAGTCTCCAGATTGGACACAGCATGCATTCAGAAAGGGCGTTGTTTGTTTCTGACTGCTACTGGTAAGTCGAGACATTAAGTTCCTGTTGCTACTGACCCCCAGGATATGTGACATTCGGATCACATTTATTTTCTGATATTGCAGTTCCCTTCATGCCTGTGAGGCAGAAAATATTCAATGGCAGTATTAATTCGTAGTTTTGATGGGCAGATTCTGATTTACTGGGGGGGGGGAGGGGGGGGGGAATAGTCTACCCTTTGTTTGTGTGATACTGGCTGTAAAATTCACAAAGCTGTTTAGAATCCATGCACAGGGAAATGTATGAGAGGATTCCTTCCACTGCCTCCTTGCATTCCTTGCCTGCAGCATACTCAAAGTCTTTGTACAATGCTTTCATATTTGCCACATTGTACCTTAACCGCCTTTTGATCTCAGAGCATGGGCACCTGAGGAACTTGGTAGTTTGTCCAGAAAATATTTGCATGCTACAGTTCTACTTTGAGGTGAAGTTATTTTATACGAAGCCACAGCGAGAACTCGGGCATTGAACACACCGACGTTGGCTGCTTTGTGTCAGATTACCTTGGGGACTAGAAAATATACAGCACTGCAGTGAAAGAGCTCCACTTGCTCTTTGGTAGCTCAATCAAACTTCCATTAGAAAGCAAATTACGAAGACGGAGGCAGGTTTCATCTTACAGGATGCTTTTAAAGGTTAATGTAATAAGACCCAAAAGCTGTAGCGACAGCAGCTAGTTTCATTTTACCCTTTGGCTTGTGGCTTTCACCCAATCTTTTGTCCAACTGCGCACCCTTCTAATAAATTATTTTAATTATCGTGAAGCTAATTTTTTGGTGAAGGTCATAAGGAATAGGAGTAGACTTAGACCATTCGGCCGATCAAGTCTCCTCCGCCATTCAATCATGGCTGATCTATCTCTCCCTCCTGGAGTCATAGAATCATAGAGTGATACAGCGTGGAAACAGGCTCTTCGGCCCAACTTGCCCACGCCGGCCAACATGTCCCAGCTACACTAGTCTGACCTGCCTGAGCTTCGTCCATTTTCCACCAAACCTGTCATATCCATGTACCTGTCTAACTGTTTCTTAAACCCATTTTCCTGCCTTCTCCCCATAACCTGTACAAATCAAGAATCTATCTATCTGGCCTTAAAAATATACACGGACTTGGCCTCCACAGCCTTCTGTGGCAAAGAATTACACAGGTTCACCACCCTCTGACTAAATAAATGTCTCCTCATCTCCTGACTAAAAGAACGTCCTTTAATTCTGAGGCTATGGCCTCTGATCCTAGACTCTCCCACTAGTGGAAACATGAACCTCCTAAACCTTCTGACTTTGTAGTGGGCAGGGCAGTACTCTGCATATCGCCAACTTGAAGGAGTAAATGGTTCAACACCAACTCTGGAAGTGTTTTTCCTGGAATGTGGGCAATCCCTGTGGCGTCGTTGGCTGCTTATGATGTCGAAGGAAGAACGATGGGTATGCTCGTGGCCCAGGACTAGCTAGGAAACCCCACGCACGCGCGCTACCACACTTCATATAGCTCTTCAGAAAACACTTGTGTTTGAACTGCAAACATTAGTGCTTTGAAGGCAATTTATTTCCAACCGTAAATGGAAATAGAAAGTGGCAGTTGTGAATGCATCACTGCTCTGCTGATGATGGCGATATTGGGCTTCTTGACAGTTCCTTTAACGGACAGCACAAAGTGCACTTCCATACCATTGTAATACGGGACTGGGGAATTCAAACAAGTTGGAGCATTGTGGCCAAATGCTTTTCACTGTACAACAGCAATCATTAAAAATTCCTCGCATCCAAATGTGTTCCCTCCTGAATGCGAGAATAAGAGAATAAAATAGTAAGATTAAACGAGAATTTACCAGTTTGAAGTTTGATCTTTATTTTATGAGGAGTAATGTTGAGGGAATACGTGAAGAAGCCCTGCTAGGACGCATGCGTGTCATTCATCAAAGCAGCGGTGTGAAATCACAGATAACTGTAATGACTAAACATAGTAAGATTAGAGAAGAGATACCAGTTGAGTATATGATCAAGGGTGGGAGCGGAGGGCACGTATTCCCTCAACGTTCCTCCTCATAAAATAAAGATCAAACTTCAAACTGGTAAGTTCTCGTTTAATCCTACTATTTTACTTCGGAGTCACGTGAGTGACTACGTGAAGATTTTAAAGCTCTGTGATTTCATGCCATGGAAACGAGTCCATGCATCACATCTGCCTTGATTATGGGGAGAATAGTGTTAACATCATTAGATATCAATATGATATTGAAACAACAAAAATGTTATTAACACCAAATCTATTTATGGGGTAAAATCATATTGCAGAACTTAAAAGTGTTTCTGCAAATGTTCCAGGTTCAATGACTGGTTTATTATAAAATCGTTGGAAAGTTCTTTCCGTTGACCATCCTACAGTCTTGAGGATTTGGTCCATTGGAACATCCAACTGTATTGCTGCTGATGTAGCTGCAGCCCTGGCGGAGTGAGATTTAAAAATGTTAGTATCTACTCCCGCCTTTATTAGGACCTGTTTTAGCCATCTTGAGATGGTCTGGACTGTCACTTTTTTGTGTGGCTGTTTGTGGCTGATTAACAGTGCCATTTCTTTGCCTCTGATGATTCTTGTATGTTCCATATATAATAGTAAGTGAGTTACAATACAGAGACGATCATCCATCGGGTAGGCCCGGAACTCTATTTTTTGCCCTGCTGATCCCTGCCTGTTCTGTTAAATTAATTCATGGATATGAAAAGTCAAATTCCCAGATGAAATAGTCAAATTGTCGAGCCTTAGTTTTTTGTAGTGACTGGACCCTTTGTGCCGTGACCAAAGCCATCAGCATGAACGTTTTCATCGTTAGTGTCTGTAGGGACAGAGCTGTAGCTGGAGACCAGTTTCTCAACATGGTCAATACAATGCTCACATCCCAAATTTGGGTGTACCTGGTTCTTGGGGGATTAGTATTGAAAATGCCCCTCATGAGTTTGGTTACCAGGGAGTGTGTCCCTACAGAATGCCGCTCTGTTCTTTGCCACAGGTAGTTTGACAGAGCACTTCAGGCGCAGTTGATGGCACTATAGCTGAGGGCCTCATCATAGTGGAGGCTTGCCAGAAATTCCAGAACAGACGGAATGTTGTTTGATCTGTGGTTGAGGATATTGTCGTGACAGTACTTCCCCCATTTCTTGATGTGCACCAAGTACTGTTTTTTGGTGGACTGTCTGTGGGTTGATGCAATCATATCCATTGTTCGGTCCGTCAGTCCCAGGTGTTGTAGTGGCTTTCAAATTCTACAAATTAATAGGTTTGTATGATAATGACAGGGGTGACTTTCCTGTGTTACCGGATGGACCAGTAAACCTGGTCTATGATGGATGGTGATGCATGGTTCTAATACCATGTCTAGTATCACCGGGAACCATGGTTGAGTAGGCCAATCGGGTACTATCAAAATACCAGACGCAGAGTCTTGTTGTATTTTCCTTAATACCCGACTGATGAGGCAGAAAGGAGGGAATGCATAAATAAACAATTTCCCCCAATGCAGCGAAAATGCATCTGTTGCTGCTGCCCCAGGGTCTGGTTCCCATGAAACATAATTTGATAACTGGTGATTGAGCCTGGATGCGAAAAGATCGATATCTGGTGTTCCATACCGTGCTGTAATTTCAGCAAATACATTTTTTTATCCAACATCCATTCAGTGTTTTCATTGAATTTGCGTGACCTGGTGTCTGCCACTAAATTTAGTTTACCTGGTAAGTAGGTAGCTGATATCCAAATATTTCTCTGGATATACCATTGCCAAATTGTGTTGGCCAGATTGTCACATGATGTCGATTTATTTCCACCCATATGGTTGAAATATGCTACCACGGTGGTGTTGTCAATTTGTAGTCTAACATGCTGGTGATTTTAACCCAGAACAATATGACTTAAGGCCATGGAATGCACTTAACATTTCCAGGTAGTTTATGCCCAGTGTTTTTAATAATGATGCCTCCTGTGCATTCCATCTCCCTCCACAGCTGGAGATGGAATTGGTAGCTCCCCAACCAAGTGCACTGGCATCAGTTTGTAGTACCATAGACGGGTTGCTGATAATTAGTGGATTTGAACCATACTTGATGTTCTGTTCCCACCATTTTAGTTCCATTATGGCCTCTGTTGGCAGCTTCATTGGTCTGTCAAAATGGCCACCATTAATTTTCAGTGCTCTTATTTTTGCTCTCTGTAAATTTCGATAGTGTAAAGGCCCAAATTGTGTGGCTGGAAATGCAGCCACTATTTTCCCAATTATTGTAGCTACCAGTCTAATGGATGGTTTGGTGATGTCAATGATTTCTCTGCAAGCCTCTTTTAAGGCTGTAACCTTTTCTTTCGGCAAAGTCACTGACATGAGAACTGAGTTAATGGTGAACCCCAGATAATCCATTTTTGTTGAAGGCGTTAATTTAGACTTAACTGGATGGATGATAAATCCCAGTTCTTCAAACAATTGTTTTGTGGCTGTTACTGCTTGTTTAGTCAATTCCAAAGTTTTGCCAACAATAAATATGTCATCTAGATATGCCATTACCATGTGTTTTTGTTTTCGCAGTAACGCTAGGGCTGGTTTCAAAATGTTTGTGAATAACCTGGGGGCTGATGTCAGCCCATTAGGTAGTGCCCTGTATTTTCAGAGCCGACCCATCCAGTTGAATTTTAAATAACATCTGTGGTCACCTCTTATAGGTACTGTATAGTAAGCATCTTTTAAATCGATGCTTGCCATGTAGTAGCCTTCGGAAATCAATTGCTTAGCAGTAACAAAGGTTTCCATCTTGAAATGAATATATTGTACAAAGGTATTTAAAGTAGTCAAATCGATGATGATGCGGCAACCACCATCTTTCTTGTTTTTTATAAAGATATTGGACACAAATTCCCGTGAATCGTGTTGAGTTTTCTCAATTATTCCTTTTTTATATAGCCGCTGTAATTCAGCATGTGCTTTAGATTTTTCTATGCCTGTGAGCACGAACATTCGGTTCGGTACATGCTGTATTGGAGGGTTATGTTTTTGTATAAATTCTATGGTATAACCCTGGATACTGCTTAGAATGTAAGTGTCGGTAGTTATCTTATTCCATGCATCCAAATAATATCGTAATCTCCCACCAACTTTCATGCTCCCTTTAATTCTTAAGGAACCAGACCTACCTACCTCCATGGTTACCAGTGGTAGGTGTGTTACTTTTTTGGCATCCTCCGTGGACGTTGAGGCGCCGTTGTCTGGGTCGGTTGTTGGGTTTGTGTTGAAGGCTTGCTCATTTTCCAGGACAGTCGGTCTGGGCCATGGCCTAAAAAGGACCGATGTTGGGTGTTCCTGGTTTTTGCGCTTTCTCCGGTTTGTGTTGGCCGACTGGGGGGTTCGTAGGGGTGATATTTTTGGCCGTAGTAGCGTTTGGACGCTGCTTTTATGAGCCCCAGGGTTTTTGCCTCTTCATCAAGTTCTTTGACTTGTTTTGGTAAATCCCCTCCAAATAGTAGTATTGATGGTTTGGATGTTCCAGGTTTACAGAGGCCAGCAAATTTGGGGTCTAAAGTTGGTTGGATAGCACTTTTCCTGATGTTGTTCAACTCATATTGTGAGTTGCAGAGTAAAGCCAGTGCATCTTGATGGTCTTGGGTCATGTTTTGCTCATTCAATGTGCGGGCAAAAGCTGTAATTCCTGCCGTTAGGACTTTTAGGACTTCCTGAATTTTTAAGTCCCTGGTTCTAATTGATGTCCCCACATGTTTCCAGATGCACTGGTTTACACTGGGAACATTTAGCGACTTGCAGTTCCCTGGAGGTAAATGTTGTGCCATGGTGTCTGATAGTGCCAGTGCCTGCAGATGGTTAAATGACATATAGTCAATGCTTGCCGCTATTTTTGGCTCCAGCTCTTGGCCTGTTTGGTCGGGTTGGATAAACTGGGACACCATGTCCAGCATGTTTTCTGTCACCCCAGGCATACTGGGGGTATGGTGTTCACTGCCCTCTTCAGGATCAGCCCAGAATTGACCCTCCGTGCTCTCCTCTGATGAGGGAGAAACACTCTGCAGCCCCACGAGGGGTACTGCTGTGGGGCTTACTAACTGCCCACTGTGGCTAGCCTCCATCTCCCAGAGCCTGCCACTTTGGAGTATTTCCTCCAGCAGCCGCTCCAACTGGCTCTTATGCTCTCTGGCATAGGCCACTCGCGGCTGCTCTTGATCCTGCACCCGTTCCAACCGGCCCCGGTGCTCACGGGCACTGGCCGCTCGCGGCTGCTCAAAGTCAGACTCATCGGAGTCTGGCATTCGGTCCGTTTTTTGCTTCGCTTTTCTGCCCGGCCGAGGTGTAGATTTGGCCGGTGCGGGAGCGAAGTCGGGCACAGCTGTTCCCATTTCGGGAGATTGGCGTGCCGTCGGCTGCTGCTGTTGCTGCTGGCTGTCCGCAACTCCGCGGTTCTCCCCCACCAGCTTTTTCGCAGCCTTCTTTCTCGTGGATCTGTCCATCTTTCCACCTGCAAGGTAAGTGGGAAAAACGCAGAGTCTCCTTACCTGCTCTTCTCGAATTTTAAATTCTGCCGCTAAGGGGAACGTCCTTCCCCCTGCTGTGACTCGTTGCAATGCGTGTAGCGATATGACACGCATGCATCCTAGCGGGGTTCTTCACGTAGTCACTCACGTGACTCCAAAGTAAAATAAGCGTGGTGTAAACAAAATGACGGAAAAACAACATTTGGTAGAAGATGTCTATATTTTTAAGCAAAATTCTGTGATAAAACTCATCATGTGCATTAATTATGGGTGGCCACAGTAGCGCACCGGTAGAGTTGCTGCTTTACAGTGCTTGCAGCGTTGGAGTCCCGGGTTCGATCCTGTTGACGGGTACTGTCTGTACGGAGTTTGTACATTCTCCCCATGACCGTGTGGGTTTTCTACGAGATCATCGATTTCCTCCCACACTCCAAAGACGTACAGGATTCTAGGTTAATTGGCTTGGTGTATGTGTAAATTGTCCCTAGTGTGTGTAGGATAGTGTTGATGTGCGGGGATTGCTGGTTGGCGCGGACTGGGTGTGCTGAAGAGCCTGTTTCCACGCAGTATCTCTGAACTAAACTAAACATTAGTTATTCCCGTCATTTGTTGAGATTGGTTGATTATTGTGCTTTTACCACTCTGTCTTGCTGAAGTCATTGGGTGAATTGGCTAAAGGAGGAGGTAGAAATCACAGATCCATTTAAGATGGATCCAAGTGCTATAAAGCACCACCTGATATGCAGGAAACAACCATTAAGTGGCATCCTCAAGCAGAATAATTTGTAATGTGTAGGAAGGAACTGCAAATGCTGGATTTCAACCAAATATAGACACAAAATGCTGGAGTAACTCAGCGGGACAGGCAGCATCTCTGTGGAGTCTGAAGAAGGGTCTCATCCTGTAACCTCACCCATTCCTTCTCTCCACAGATGCTGCCTGTCCCGCTGAGTTACTCCAGCATTTTGTGTCTATCTTTGGATGATTTGGAATGCTGAGTATTGGGTGCAGTTGCAGTAAAGATTGATTGGGATGTTACCAGGACTGGAGGACTTGAGTTAGAAGGAGAGGCTGGTTAGGCTGTGACCTTTACTTCCTTGAGCACCAGAAGCTGAGATGTGACTTTACAGAACTTTACAAAATCATAAGGGATTAGATGAGCTAACTAGTCATTTTCCCCCTCCAGGGTAGGTGAAGAGTCAAGAATGTTTTATTGCCGTATGTCCCGAAACAGAACAATGACATTCCTACTTGCGGCAGCACAACGGAGACAGTAAGACTGGTGGGAGAACTAGGAAGGGGAAATGTTAGAGAGTGAAAGCAAGGGCTACCTGACGTTAATCCATTTCCAACTCCTTTCCCAGTTCTTCCACTAGTCCTACTGTGTCTGCCTACATTCTATCTTTGTCCCGCCCCCTCCCCTGACATCAGTCTGAAGAAGGGCCTCGGCCTGAAACGTCGCCCATTCCTTCTCTCCAGAGATGCTGCTTCACCCACTGAGTTATTCCAGCATTTTATGTCTACCTTAAGCTGTTATTGTATCTGGACATTACGGTTTTCAGGCTCTGCAGTTGTACAGAGCCCTAGTGAGACCACACCTGGAGTATTGTGTGCAGTTTTGGTCCCCTAATTAGAGGAAGGGCATTCTTGCTATTGAGGGAGTGCAGCGTAGGTTTACAAGGCTAATTCCCGGGATGGTGGGACTGTCATATGCTGAGAGAATGGAGCGGCTGGGCTTGTACACTGGAGTTTAGAAGGATGAGTGGGAATCTTATTGAAACATATAAGATTGTTAAGGATTTCGACATGCTAGAGGCAGGAAACATGTTCCCGATGTTGGGCGAGTCCAGAGCCAGGGGCCACAGTTAAGAATAAGGGGTAAGCCATTTAGAACGGAGACGAGGAAACACTTTTTCTCACAGAGAGTTGTGTCTGTGGAATTCTCTGCCTCGGACGGCGGTGGAGGCCGGTTCTCTGAATTCTTTCAAGAGAGAGCTAGATAGGGCTCTTAAAAATAGCGCAGTCATGGGGATATGGAGAGAAGGCAGGAACGGGGTACTTATTGGGGATGATCAGCCATGATCACATTGAATGCTGGTGCTGGCTCGAAGGGCCGAATGGCCTACTCCTGCACCTATTGTCTATTATCTCCTATATCTTCTTCCTGATGGCACGTGAAATGAGAGCGTGGTCAGGGTGGGGTGGGTCTCGTGATGAGTGTAAAGCTCGAGGGCACAGGTTTAAAGTGAGAGAGAATAAGGTATAAAGGGCACCTGAGGGGCAAATTTTCACACAGAAAATGATGGGTATATGGAATGAGCTGCCAGAAGAAGTGGGAGAGGTGGGGACGTGGGTACAATTACAAAATGTAAAAGACATGGAGACGGGTATGTGGATAGAAAATGTTTAGTGGAGTATGGGCCAAAGGCAGGGAAATGGGGCCAATTCACGAAGGAATGGACAAATTGGGCCGAAGGGCCTGTGTCCGTGCTCCTAACTAGATTATTTTGTAACTACAATATTGATCACTGCTGTGAAGTCCCATCCCCCTTTTTCGGCTCAGTGGGTTCACGCTGACCATCAATCACCCATTTACACTAATCCTATGCTAATCTAATCGACATGGGTTTACTGGTAACAATTCCCCCCATATTCTACAACAACCCACACCATTGGGGCAATTTACAGTGGCAGGCATGTGATTGTTATTTCAAATGTTTCCCCCGCTCCCATTTGCTTGGAATAAAAATATTAGCCACAGAAGCTCTTCCAATGTTGGCCAAAGCATCCCTCATTTGCAGGGAGCGCTCATGCTGACAGGTTTAATTTGGCAGCCTGCAACCATTACTTATTCTGTTCACTGATGTACATCAGCCGTTGAAACCAAAATGCTTCAATATGAACCTTTTTGTCCTTGTGTTTAAATATTGCCAGCAGCTCCCATCTGTGACATGCAATTGTAGTGAGTTCTCTCATCTCAGCCCTTTCTTCCCTCACAGGCATCTTTCTCCAATCCCCTTGTGTATCATCCCGTCCCGCTCTCCCTATTGGTGACGTACAAATCTCATCTTCTGAAATTCTCTCAACCTTTCGAAAAGTAGTTGATGTGAAAAGATTTGAAACACCTTTTATAAGATCAACTTTTGCCTCTTAATCTTTCTTAGATGTTTACGTATAGACTTCGCTATGACTATCAAAGGACATTTGGACAGAGATATGGATGGGAAGGATAGACACAAAAAGCTGGAGTGACGGGCAGCATCTCTGGACAGAAAGAAATGGCTACGTTTCGGGTCGAGACCCTTCTTCAGTCTGTTAAAGATTAAGGAAACGATCCCTTGTAATAAGTAGGGAATCAATCCCTAGGATAGGAAGGGTTTACAGTGAAATGTCCAAATGAGTCTAGCCCAGAATTCCAACTTGCTCAGCATGGGCATTGTGGGCCAAAGGGCCTGTTTCCATTCTGTATATCACTATGATCCTAATTCCTCCTCTTTGAATCTTTTTTCTTCTCAGAATTTTGTAAACTTATCATGTTATATTGTTATGAAGTGTAACATTTTGGGAACTCCTGGAGTCATTGATAAAGCATGGAAACGGGCCCATCAGCTCATTGTGTCAGTATCAACCTTCGACCACCCGTTTCACACCAATCCCAATTAATTAATTAATTGATTATTTTAATCTCCACACATTCTCTTCAGCTACCCACTATATTCTCCCACTCACCCGTACAGGAGGGGGGGAATTTACAATGGTCATCTAATATGCCAACCTGCACATCCTTGGGATGTGGGAGGAAACTGGACCACCCGGCTGAATCCCACACAGTCATTGGGAGAATCTGCAAAAGCCACACAGACAGCACTGGAGGTCAGGATTGAACAGGGGTCTCTGGTGCTGTGAGGCAATGGTTCAGCCAGTTGTGAGGCAGTGGTTCAGCCAGCTGCAAGGCAGTGGTTCATCGAACTATGCCACTGTGCGTTGCACCTGCTCACTAAACAAGCTCAGTTGAGTTCAATGCAAGCAGTGATTTTAAAGAAGGTGATTTTTTTAATATTGATATTAATTGCAGAAAGGTAAAATCCTAATTATGTTTTTGTTTTTCGGCATTGTGGATTAGTAATTCCAATTCTATCTCTCTCCACAATGCCGAGCCTTTGAACTGAAAATTTGGTGAGTCTCATTGTCTGCATTCGTTTTCACCTAACAAACAGCTAACAATAGATAGACACAAAAAGCTGGAGTAACTCAGCAGGACAGGCAGCATCTCTGGAGAGAAGGAATGGGTGACGTTTCAGGTCGAGACCCTTCTTCAGACTGCAAACAATGACGTTTCCTGTATTATTGTTACTTTTTTGCATAGCTTTCATTCATTTGTTCTACATCTCTCTACATTACTGTCAAAATCTCTCGTTTCGCTTTCCCCTGACCCTCAGTCTGAAGAAAGGTCTCGACACTAAACATCACCCATTCCTTTTGTCCAGGGATGCTGTCTGACCTGCTGAGTTACTCCAGCTTTTTGTGTCTATCTTTGAACTGAAAACATAGTTAGCTACCTGAGAAACATGGCCAAATTCAGTGTTGTTTGCAGGGAGAATGTGAAGCAAGTAAATTTACTTAAAGTTGGCAAGCACGTTTCTGCAGCCTGATGATATTGTCATGTAAAAGCATGATCGGAAAAATGGTGCACATCTGAGATGCTGCACTCTTAATTACACATATTAGCTAATTATCAGCATTTGCAGGGCTGATCTGCGCTCTGGAGATTGGCATCACGTGGAGTATAAATATTATGGCCGCATCGACTAAGTGCAAAGGTGATTTAGTACCAGAGGCGCAATTCTCATTTTTTGCTTAGTCCAGAGAGAAAAGGTTGATCTTTTTGCAGTACAAGGTAAGGTTCCCTCAACAAAGTGTGCTCTTAAAAGCTTCTAGGGCACTCATGTCTCCATCGGAGTCCTGTTACAGCAGCTCGTATAAATGTACCTGACTTTCAGCATGAAATGCTTTTATCCAAAAACCATGTAACTTGAGTAGTACAGAGTGGTTGGTTTTCTGAGCGATTGTGTAAATGAATGCAAGGGTCTTGTGCCAGTTGATAAACCTTGTCTCTGCAGGCCCCCTTTATTTGCCCATCTGTCACTTTGTTTGCCTTTTATTTTTGCCCTGCTTTTTGCAGTGTCCCATTGATCGTTCTTGGATTCCTGCAGAGGTGATACAATAATAAGTAGAACAGGAAGAATAAATCTAGCGCAAATTAAATCCTCACAGTGGGATGTGCCGATGTAGGTGAAAGCCAGTGAAAGCAAACTTAGGGCTTTTGCCTGGTTGCTGTGGATGGCTATTTGTCTATGCGTTTACATTGTATAGACAAAAACTGAACTCGTTTAGGAACAGTTACTTGGAGACTGTGATGGAAAATTGAGAGGTTATTTGCAGATAATGCAAATATGTGCCCTGGCTCTACGGTGGTAACTGGATACTTTTCTATAGCATGGTTCCAGTGAGGAGAGGATGGAGTCAGTCACAGTGTCAAACAGCACCTAATCAGTCCCTTCGGCCCAACTAGTCCATGCTGACCAAAATGTCTCATATCCACTCGTCCCACCTGACTACATTTGGCCCATATCCTGTCCATGCACCTGTCCAAATGTCTTTTAAATGGTGTTATAGTACCTGCCACTACCACCTGCTCTGGTAGCTCGTTCCACACACCAACCACCCTCTGCATGAAAATGTTGCTCCTCAGTTTCCAATCTATCCACTCACCTTAAACCTGTGTCCACTGGTTCTTGATTCTTCTCTGGTTAAAAGAATCTGTTCATTTATTGAAAAGTAGACACAAAATGCTGGAGTCACTCAGCATGACCGGCAGCATCTCTGGAGAGAAGGAATGGGTGACATTCCGGGTCGATACCCTTCTTCACTCATATCCCATTTTCATTTATCAATGTTCATTTCAATATTCATTCATTACATCCCCCTCATAATCCTATACACCTATATGAGATGACCTCTCAGCCTCCTAGGCTCCAATGAATGGCTCCAACGATGTTTAACAGTAAGACTGCTAATTGACAAATTGACTCTTTGAAGCACTTCCTTCTGGAAGGCGACTCCGGACTGTCAAAGCCGCCACAGCCAGGCATAAAAAAAGCTTTTTTTCCATGAACAGTAACTCTACTCAATAGTCAAAAGTCTGTAGCCACCTTGTGCTCTGGTATTTTATTTCATTCTTCACATGTTTAGTTTATAATTTTTAATTGTCTACTGTATACCAGCCATGATCACATTGAATGGCGGTGCTGGCTCGAAGGGCCGAATGGCCTACTCCTGCACCTATTGTCTATTGTCTATATCGTGTTGTTACTTGCGACCAAAGCACCAAGGCAAATTCCTTGTATGTATACACACTTGGCTAATAAAATGTATTCAATTCAATTAACCAATGCTGATGTTCAAATGTACTGGACATCCCGAGTATCTTCAACTGATTTTGTTTAGTTTAATTTAGAGATACAGCGTGGAAACAGGCCCTTCGGCCCATCGAGTCCGCGCCAAACAGCGATCCCAGCACACAAACATTATTCTACACACACTAAGGACAATTTTACATAAACACCAAGCCTACAAACCTGTAAATCTTTGTACTCTCTACATATCTGTTCTATCAAAGCCAGACTTGATGAAGAAAGTTAAGGATGTTATCCTTGGCCTTCAACAGAAAGTATTGATTATATAATGATATGCTCTGGCTGTAGTTTTGATGGCTTTTACCTTCATTTGGCAGGCTCCAGCATGAGTCAACAACTGTTTGAGTTCATAAGTTTAAATTTAGCTACCCCTCCTATGTAAGCATTAAAGTTATGAAATACTCAAGGCAAATACGAAAATATCAATATCTACCTTTTTGCGGTTCATTTTTGTGCTCGATCCAGATTATGTGCCAGGTTTTTCAAAGACTTTCATTGATTTTAAGGTGGGGGAAATAATGGAAAAACAGACAACACTCAATAAAGTATTAGTGGAGGTAAACCATCTTCCAGAGCAGTGTAAGTTAGCTACTTGCAGCTTGCATTTGAGACATATCCTCTATTCGGGGACCAGGTCTCTTTCAAAATGGACCAGGCAAATCAATATCAATTTCTCTGTCAGATTGCTTAGATCCCCCCTTCAATTTTGATGGTAGAATAGCAATATTAATAATTCTGATTATTTCTCAAAAGGAAACCTACTACAGCAACTCAAGTAATCCATTCAACAGGGCACCTTTTCCTGACACCTGGATTAGTAACAACTGTAAAAATAGCGGATGTTCTTTGAAGATGTTTCACTGCACATCATCCTTGTAAGCTGTAAGTTATAAGAGACCTCACGCTTAACCTGAAACACCCAATGGTTTTGGAGAGAAAATGTGAGGAGTTTTTCATTGATTTAGTCTTGATGTTCAGATTTCCTGGAACTGATGCTTCTCTCTCTAAATAAACACTGTCTGGTTTATATAGAGAGCGAGACAACTTAGGAGCAATCCTGAACTACTATCTGCCTCACTGGAGACCCTCAGACTATCTTTGATCGGACCTTACTGGCATTACCGTACACTAAACGTTATCATACATCTGTACACCGTAAATGGCTTGATTGTAATCATGTATTGTCTTTCCCTTGACTAGTTAGCACGCAACAAGAGCTTTTCATTTTGGCAATATATTAAACTGTTCTGAACTGAAATTGAACTAAACTGGTACAGAAGAATGGCTGAGCTGAGTAGATCGTTGCTGGGGCATTTAGTTTCCTGACTGGAAGAGTTGCTTCGGGCATGGAACATCGAACAACATAGGGGAGGAATTGGTCTGTCTGCCCACGATGCTGTGCGCTGAAAAGGGCTCAAAGTCTCGGAGTATCTCAGCGGGTCAGGTAGCATCCCTGGATAACACGGGGAGGTGATGTTTGGGGTCAAGACCCCTTGCTCAGACTGATTGTTGGCGGGGGAGAAGAAAGCCGGAAAAGGGGAGAGGGAGGACAAAGCCGGGCAGGTATTGGGCCGACGAGGCGAGGGGGGAGGGATTGATTGGTAAATGGGCGGAGCAAAGGCCAGAGATAAGAAAGGTGTGAGACGGGTTTCAAGAATGACGGATTGTAAAGGCAGAGGGTAGGACATCACACAATTCCTGCCTCTCCCCTTTTCCAGTTTGCTTTTCTTCCCCACCCCCACCTACAATCAGTCTGAAGAAGGGTCTGGACCCGAAGCTTCACCTATCCATGTTCTCCAGGGATGTTGCCTGACCCGCTGAGTTACTCCTGCACTTTGTGTCCTTTTGCGTATTAACCAGCACCTGCAGTTCTTTGTATCTATGTTTTGTGCTGACCACGATGCCAATGTAAACTATTCCCATCTGCTTGCACACAGGAATAGGCATACTTTATTGTCACATGTGACTGGGCACAGTGAGATTCTTTGCTTGCATACACAATGTATACAAATAGCGGCCACCTACGGCGCTGACAAAGTTACGAAGCACGGCCGCTCCACCATTTGTCCCCTCTGCCGGGTCTCCATTGATCTTTGTCCCATCCCCCTCCCCCATTGTCCATTGTTCTTCCCCTCCCCCTTCACGGTGATCCTCCACTCTCATCGACCGTCGACCGCGGGTCGATGCATGGTCTATAACCCTCCATTCCTTGCCTGTTCATGTGCCCATCCAAATGCCCCTTAAACATCACTGTTCTATCTGCGTTCACCACTTCCAATGGCATCATGCTCTATCCACACTCTGTTAAGAAACAGATTCTCCTTTCAAATTTCCCCCCTCCCACCTTGAATCAATCTGACATCTCCACCTCGAGAAGCGCGGAGGGGTCTGGAGTAGAAAAGCTACTACTATCCAATTTGCTTATGCCCGTCATATTTTGATATAATTCTATAAGGTGGCCCACAGCCTCTGACGTTCCAAAGAAAACAATCTGTTTGTTCAATCTGTCCTTCAGTTCACATTCACAATCTTGCAGTGTTAAAGGCATATGCAGAAGAATCAAACTTTCGGACGCAGCAACATACAAGTACGACTGACAACAGAGTGATTGATTAAATTGATTGAAAGAACCAACATGGATACAGGCCCTTCATCCCCCTGAGCCCATGCTGATTCTCAATCACCCATTTGTCGAGTTCTGTTTAGCCCACTTTCTATTCCACGGGACAATTTACAGAGGCTAATTAACTTACAGACCTGTACGTGGGAAGAGATCTTTACAATACTTGTCTCAAACGTTAGGTGAAATATTGTTGAAAAGGACAAGAGGGTGATTCTTTGGTTGAAAATATTACTGTGTTCAACTGCACAAGATTTTAATTATTTATATCACGCGATACAATGGAAAACCAGTTTTTCTTAACAGGTGATACCTGACCATTTCATTTCAGGCCCTAGAGTCATACATCACATATTTATCCCAGGAGGGAAATTGATCTGCCAACAGTCATAAAAACACAATATACATGAACACATGAAATTAAATTGATGAGCGGAAAGGATTGGGGATGTGCAAAGGTTGTGGAGGGGGGTGGGGGAGTCAGTCTACCCCACAACAGAAGGGGGAGGAGTTGTGCAGTTTGATAACCACAGGGAAGAAGGATCTCCTGTGGTGTTCTGTACTGCATCTTGGTGGAACCAGCCTTTTGCTGAAGGTACTCCTCAGGTTGACCAATGTATCATCTATGTTGATGGTACAAGATGCACTGATGTGAGAAGACAAGATGCATAATGTTGACCGGACCTGGGCTAGTAAACCAGAGGGACAGACATTGTGAGAAGAATCTTGACCTAAGCATTTTCTCTTAATCGCCCATCCTCTTCTCTGTTTCCGTGTGCCCCTTTCACCTTGTTTTACCTTTTTTTGCTATTGTTCATTCTTTCAATAATGTTTAGAAGATTTGCAACATGATTTAACCTTTAAAACTGAGACAAGAATGTTGCCGAATCTCTCTAATTAAGAGGTATGATTTTTGTGCCGAATGACCGAACAGTATTTCCCACCAAGTCTTGCTTTTCCTTTCTTGTCATTGAGACGGACTTGAGCTTGCATTGCAGATCATTGATATACGAGCTCCGCTGGTATACTGTACATGTATATTTTTGCATTTGCACTTCTGTTTACGTCATTGGATAAACATTGACAACCTTTCCTTGCCTCCTTTGCTGAAATTTGTATGAGACAGAAACTAATGTTTCAGCAAATTACATGGTGCTGTCAGAGGAATGACTGAATAGGTGTTTTCTGATACAATTTCTTACCGCAGTATTAACACTTTGAGAAACTTGATCTGCGGATTATGTATATGAATGGTTTTCAATGCAACTTTTGTACTGGATCACCATTAAGGATTAGACGTTGAGCAATTTCAGTTTGTGTGAAAAGGGGCCCATTTATTCAACAACTACACTCCAAACACCCTGCTTAATTATTTTCTTTTCTTGGGAAGATTGAAGGTTATGCCTTGGGTATATATTAGCCTTCCTGCTCCGTCCTCTGTTACATTCGTACCACTCAAGGAGGATGAGTGAGGGGCGCTGTCAAAAATATGTCCTCTTACTTATCGCAATGCTCACAGATGCTCTTCAATTTACTGGCAACATCCTGTGTGCTTTCTAGCTTTAATACTCACACATCTTAATTATTACCCTGCCATAATCGGAAATAGCATTTGAAAGCAGTCATATCCCAAACATTTTTTATTTGGTGAACTTTGTGTTCAATTAGTGTAATCAGTGCCTATAGGGGAATGGCGCAACATTCCGCAATGAGTTTTCATGTGTTCCGATCAAGGTTAATGCATGTTTGAAGCACATCAAAGCTCCATCAACTCAATAAGCCCTTTAATGTATTCCCAGATGTTTGCTTTTATATTGAAGAAATTCTCAAATCAAAGTGAGAAAACATACAGGTGATTGCCAAGGTTGGAACAGGTGCGAGAGAAAACGAAACAGAATGACCTGCGATACCTTGGCACTATCAGGCCCGTGATTTAATAGATGTTGAATGAAGGACGATGAAAAGCAAGAGAATTGTACGGCTTGGGTAAAACCTGGAAAGGCTAAGTTGAAGAATTTCTTGAAACATCAAGAGTTGCAAGGGGGTCGATGTCAAGAAGGCACTTTCTCTCATGGTAATGACTCGAATCGGGAGCTTAAAAGGTGAAAGTGACTGAGATTTTAAATTCTACTCTTGTGTGTAGAAGTTCTTCATACAACCTCCCTCATCATTCAGGGGCAGAATGCTCAGACGGTGCGGTTACCTGTGGCCCACATCTATCCGCTCTCTTGGCCTCAATTTTTCCCCTCAGTAATTCTAAGGTTCACGTCACTTTGATTATACCTCCTCCCCCCACAAACAAACAACAAAAATCCACACAAAATGGTCTTTGTTCTTCCAGCATGAAAGGAAAAGAATCATGCAGAGTTTTGTGCAACATAAAACCAGGCCATTCTGCACATCAGATTTTCACCACAAAGGGAATCAAGGAATGCTTAATTGGAGGGTTACTGAGAGTATGGAATTTACTGTTAGTTGACATTACACTGGAGATGGCGGCATGGTGGCGCAGCGGTAGAATTGTTTCCTTGCAGCAGCAGAGACCCGGGTTCAATCCTGACTACAGGTGCTGTCTGTACAGAGTTTGTACGTCCACCCGTAACTAGGTGGGGCTTCTTCAGTTTCATCCCACACTCCAAAGATGTACAGTTTTCTAGGTTAATTGGCTTTGGTAAGGATTGTAAGTTATCCCTAGTGTGTGTGTGTAGGATAGTGTTAAAGTGCGGGGATCGCTGGTCGGCGCGGACTCGCTGGTCTAAAGGGCCACAGTTTCCGTACTGTATCTCTAAACTAAACTAAAAGGTGCTTCCCATCTTTGACTTGCTTTTTCAATACATCCTCCTATGTTTGAACTCTCTTGAATTAATCTTGGTTTCTTTAACTGTACCTCCGCCATCCACTGCGCCTCATCCCACTACTAAGAATAAATAAGGAATGAGAGCAAATTTTCTATATTCAGAGCGTGCTTTGTGGTGGTATTGCCAGCAGCCTCAGATTGCATCTTCCTGAACCGCCTGCCTTTTACTTGGTTAATTAGAGCTGTGCGCCCTACATTGCAGCATGCTGGTGAGTAAATCCATATGTCAGCAAGACAATAATTATAGGAATACTTGCCGTATACCATAAAGGAGAAAATAAAATAAATTGAAACATCTAACTTTAGGACAATGTTATAATTATCTCGACCTTTGAAGCTTTTAAATTGTGAAAGCTCAATTCTGACTTTGATGCTCAATTCTGACTTTGGGATCAGAATGATATGAAATAGAAAACAGATTATGGCCACCAAACAGTTGATGCTTTCCTCAAGTCTCCTTTCATCCGTGCTTCTTCAACTCTGTTGGCATGAACTTCCATTCCAGTCTCACTTGGAACACTTCCACTCCCTGGTGCCACGTGTGAAATCTTCTGACTTGATGGACAACAATCTTCCTCCTCTCAAGTGGAATCTGGGTGAAAGCGTTGCCCGTTTGTTGAGCATGCCACGTGGGTAATGTTGTAATGCAACGGGTGTGTACAAACTGGTGACATGGTCATCCTGCTGAGGTGCAGGGTGATCAGATGTCACAGTAACCTCTTAATTTTCCAGTCACACAGCATGGAAACAGGCCTTTCTTGCCCATGCCGACCAAGATGGCCCATCTTGTCCCACCTGCCTGCATTTAGAAACATAGAAAATAGGTGCAGAATAAGGCCATTCGGCCCCAAGCCAGCACCGCCATTCAATATGATCATGGCTGATTATCCAAAATCAGTGTTTTTTCCCCATATCCCGTGATTCTGTTAGCCCGAAGAGCTATATCTAACTCTCTAGAAAACATCCAGTGAATTGGCCTCTACTGCCTTCTGTGGCAGAGAATTCCACAGATTCACAAATCTTTGGGTAAAAACTTTTTTCCTCATCTCAGTCCTAAAATGGCCTACCCTTTATTCTTAAACTGTGACCCCTGATTCTGGACTCCCCCAACATTGGGAACATTTTTCCTGCATCTTGCCTGTCCAATCCATTAAGAATCTTTTTTGTTTCTATAAGATACCCTCTCATCCTAAATTCCAGTGACTGGGCTCATATCCTTCTAACCCTGTTCAATCCATGTACCTGTCCAAATGTCTTTTAAATGTGTGATAGAACCTGCCTCAACTACCTCCTTTGGGAGTTTGTTCCATATAACCATCACCCTTTGTGTGAAGACATTGCTCTTCAGGTTTCCATTAACTCTTTCTCTTCTCAGTTAATCTTGGCAAAGCCAAGAATTATAATGGAAGCCTATCCTTTCCTTATTGATTAACGCGCTGCTTGGAGATGGAGCCAAGCTTTCAACAGAATCTCAGGGAATAAGATGGTTTGATGAACAAAGCCTTCCTTTGACAGCATAATTGTAGACATTCCCTTGTAATATTTTCCATCTATTTCTCTCATCTTCAAAAAGGATACCCTGACTTAAAATGATGAATGGCTCCACCATACTTGACTGTCTTCCTTTATTTTGCCCAGACCTCTTGCCATTCACCCCGTCTTACCTGCTCTTCTTTTCCCCTTATACTCCTTCCAGCTTCGATCTTTGCTCATCCCTTCCGTTCATGTGACCTTGCTTGGAGTGGGTGTGTGTTGGTTGTTGCCATCACTATCTTGCTTCTGGCACATCCAGGGCAGCAACTCAACTTTCCAGCTATTGTTATGATCATGGGAAAATGCATTTGCTGTTTTTTAATGTCTGGATGTAACATCAGGAGCCCACAAACAACTTCTGAATCCAACATGTTTTTTTTCAAATATAAATTGTATTTCTGTTGCAGAGAGGAACACATGTGTAGGAAGGAACTGCAGATGCTGGTTTAAACTGAAGATAGACACAAAAAGCTGGAGTAACTCAGTGGGACAGGCAGCATCTCTCGAGAGTAGGAATGGGTAATGTTTCGGGTGACGTCTGAAGAAGGGTCTCAACCCGAAACGTCACCCATTCCTTCTCTCTAGAGATACAATACAATACAATGTACAATATTTATTCATTGGCATTTGAACCTCAATGAAGCTCAAAAGAAACTCTGTTTCTACAGCCATACAAAAAGAAACAATTTCTATAAGACACACAAACAATTCAATTCACACAAACATCCATCACTGTGAATCTCCTCCTCACTGTGATGGAAGGCAAAGTATTTTCTCTACCCTGTGTTCCATTTTTCTCCCGATGTTAAAGCCCCCAGGTGGGCGATGGTAAGTCCCACGACCGTTGAGGCCGCGCCGGGCGATGTAAGGTCCCGCTCCAGGTCATTCCAAACTCGCGAAACGGGCGGGAGAAGTTGCGTAGTGGAGCTCTCCGAAAAGCGATCTCCCACCAGGGACCTGTGAGCTCCCAATGTCTCGTCCACCGTGCCTGCGGCTGGAGCCTCCGAGCTCTGCAGTCGGGCTGCAGCAGCGAGCGACCACCGCTCCCCACCCTCCGAGGCCGGCCAGCCCCACGATGGTGAGTAGTCCGCAGGCTCCGTGATTGGAGCCTCCAGGTCATTCAGGTTGGAGGCCGCTCCATGGTATTAGGCCCCAACGACAACGGAGACCCGACAGGAAAAAGGTTGGGTCTCCCATGCAGGGAAGAGATTTAAAAGTCCCTCACCCCCCCCCACCCCGCCCCTCACATATACACAGTTAAAAACAATATAAAAGCACACAACAAACTACCTTCAACTGGACAAAAAAAAAAGACAGACAGGCTGCAGGGGCCGCTGCAACGTGAGTCGTGCCGGGACAGGCATGCAGATGCTGCCTGTCCCGCTGTGTTACTCCAGCTTTTTGTGTCTATTGGCGGAGAGGAACACAGTGAGATAGACACAAAAAGCTGGAGTAACTCAACGGGTCAGACAGCATCTCTGGAGAAATGGAACATGTGATGTTTTGGGTCGAGACCCTTCTTTACCATAACGTCGCCTATTCCTTTTCTCCAGAGACGCTGTCTTAACCGCTGAGTCACTCCAGTGTCTATTTTGTGTCTATTTATGGTTTAAACCAGCTTCTGCAGTTCCCTCTGCCACCTAACAGTTGTATACCTTGCTTCCGGTCTATCCACACCTCCAGCCAACCTGTTAAGGGTCTCGACCCAAAATGTCATCTATTCCTTTTCTCCAGAGACGCCGCCTGACCCGCTGAGTTAATCCAGCTTTTTGTGTCAATCTTCGGTTTAAACAAGCATCTGCAGCTCCTTCCTACACAATGAGTTGTTTGGCATCCGTCCAGAACTTAACTCGGGCATTTCCTGGCATCATTCACCACCCTGGTTTTGGTTTTTGTGTAAAGAGTGGGTGGGATGATGTCATTCCTCGTGCAACACATTTCACAGCTTTGTAGACAAACATTGACCTCAGTGGCAGGGAGGCTTGCCACTGAATGTCCCAGGCCAGCACACTTTTATTTACCCAGCACCAGACTATTAAGGGCCTGTCCCACGAGAATGCGACTCCATTCGGCAATTGCGACCTAAACGTGGTCGCTTGAGCCATACGGCCTTGCGAGGCCGATACCACTTCGATCGCCGGAGCTGTATGGAGTTGTGTGGGGCTGGTCCCGACATTGCGCGGGGCCCCGAAAAACTGACGGTGTTCAAATATTCCCCACGGTAATGGCCTGCCAGCCCGCAGCCGCCTCAACGCCGTATGCACCGCCTCGACGGGCATTTGCAGCGTCTCAACGGCAGACGCAGCGTCTTGAAGCCGTACGTCACGCACGAACTTCCCGCGGACTTCGCTCGAACGTCACGTCACTCACTCGACCTCTGTGCGGCCCCCGCTTCTGGTTTGGTCGCGCTCGTCGCATGCAGTCGCATGCTGGTGGGACAGGCCCACAAGCATGCATATTACTTGCATACATTCATTGTGTCTCCCCCTTTCCACTTCTCTTGTCAGCATGTTGTCAATCTCATTTTCGCCTTCATTCTCCATTGCAGTTCCATCACCCCACATCTACCCTTCACACCTAATACTTGCATCTTCAAGAGTCAGGTGTGTGTTAGTGTCATAGGTCCTGCAACAAAACAGTGAAATTCATGCTTAAGCAACTCAACCGATGAGTACTCATAGTACTCTGTATAACCCATAATAAACAACAAAGTTCAGTATGTGTGTATATATATCTGAAAAAGGGTCTCGACCTGAAATGCCACCCATTCCTTCTCTCTAGTGATGCTGCCTATCTCTGAGTTACTCCAGCTTTTTGTGTCTGATCTTTGGTTTAAACCAGCATCTGCAGTAATATATAAACAGACGTAAAAATAGAAAATAACAGTGCAAAATGATGTCCTCAAGTCTGTACATTCCTGTTTGGAGGTGTTTAATAGCCATATTTGTAGGGATGAAGCTGCCCCTGAGTCTGGTTGTTACAGTTTTCAGGTTCCTCGACCTTCTTCCTGATGGCATGAGTGAAATGAGAGCGTGTCCAGGGTGGTGTGAGTCTCTGATGATGCTGGCTGACATTTTGAAGCAACGGCTTGTGTAGATCCCTTCAATAACCGTGATGGACTGGGCAGTGTTCACCACTTTCTACAATCTTCATTCCTGCACAAAATGCTGACTCCCTCTGCAACCCAAGGAGCAGTTTTGCTCCCATTTCCACAAGTGTGGCTGCTTACATTTCCAACGTCGGCGTGGGGGAACTGGGGGGGTGGGACAAAAGGGGGAGCCGCCATGCTTTGTAACTTTATCAGTGCCGTAGGTGGCTGTTATCTGTATACATTGTGTACACAAGCAAAGATTCTCACTGTGCTTTGTCACGTGCAACAGTAAAGTACTCCTATTCCTAAATGGCAGAAGGGGCTCAGCTGGCAAGTTAGCCTACTCCTGCGTCTATAAGACATAGGAACCAAATTAGGCCATTCAGCCCATCAAGCCTACTCCGCCATTCAAACACAATTCAAATGCTGCTCACTTATTGGGGTTTTATGGCCGTTTTTATTTTAGCCCATTAAAAGCAGCTTTGCAGTGAAGTAATATGCTTTTGTAATGCATAATGTGAATCTCATTTGTGTACTCTTCCATGGTCAGTGTACCTGCTTCTTTTTCCTAAGGTTTTTTATCAACCACCTCCAGTTTAAATTCCATTTGGAATATTTTGGAGTACTCAGGAAACCAAGTTCTCATTTCACAAACTCAACCATTGGCTCAGAGGAATGAGTTGTTGAATCTTTACCCCAATAATTCAGGTGCGACGTGAATTTGTAAACAAAGAAATAAAGAGTTGCAGATGTTGGTTTATACCGAACATGGACACTAAGTACTCAAGGAACTCGGCGGGTCAGGCAGCATCTCTGGAGTAAAGGAATGGGTGACGTTTTGGGATGAGGCCCTTCATCAGACTGAAAGTTGAGGTGGGGATGGGATGGTGGGGGAAGAGCTGGAGGTGGGAATAGCCATATTTGTAGGGATGAAGCTGCCCCTGAGTCTGGTTGTTACAGTTTTCAGGTTCCTCGACCTTCTTCCTGATGGCATGAGTGAAATGAGAGCGTGTCCAGGGTGGTGTGAGTCTCTGATGATGCTGGCTGACATTTTGAAGCAACGGCCTGTGTAGATCCCTTCAATAACCATGATGGACTGGGCAGTGTTCACCACTTTCTACAATCTTCATTCCTGCACAAAATGCTGACTCCCTCTGCAACCCAAGGAGCAGTTTTGCTCCCATTTCCACAAGTGTGGCTGCTTACATTTCCAACGTCCACGTCTACTTCAATTTCCCCGTTTCCTCTGTGTTATATTCTGCAATATTTAATTCCCAGCTCTGGAAAATTGTTAATGGTGGTTCTTTTCTCATTGTTCTGTTGTGTGGCTTTTTTTTTATCACATTCTTTTATGGTAAACAGTGCATTTTATATTACTGTAAAACTTGCTAGTTACCGTGTTTAACAATTTGGTTGGACGTAATGTATTCAGAATTGTCAGGAACACAATTCTCTGTTAAATATTTGGACAAGGGAATGCTTTTTTTTTTTAGTAAGGTTATGTGCATTTTATTGAAGACTTATGCCCCAATCTTTGGCCATTCTTCATGGCTAGTGCGGGTTAGCTTGATTAGTACTGGTGTCAGGGATTATGGAGAGAAGGCAGGAGAATGGAGTTAGGAGGGAGAGATAGATCAGCCATGATTGAATGGCATAATAGACTTGATGGGCCGAATGGCCTAATTCTGCTTCATCACTTATGACTTTATGGCTCGGACACAATTAGCAGCTTCGATTTGGATCAGTAATGAGCATGTTATTGAGGTGAGGCATTGTTTTCAAATGACAATCAAACATATTGCTTGTTTGCTGCTACATATTGTTACAAACTTCAATGATTTTCACCTTTCTGAAAGAATGATGAATCTTTAAATTGGACGCAGCAAAATTGAACAATTTTATTAAATCAAATTAATGGCAGTCTGCAGAAAACAAAGTTAGCAAAATCTGAATTCATATAAAGAGTTTCTTACATGTTTGAGTTTACTGTTTGACATGTGTTGACTCTGAGAGGACCTCTTATAAGTAGGCAGAATTGTTCACAACTTCTGTCCAGTGGCACTCTATGTTATTACATTAGCAACCATCAATTAGATCTTCTTTAGCTCTGAGAGCTTGATGCACATGAACCTCAATATTTCAGACCCAAAAAAGCACATGCCTCAAGTAACAATATCACTAATCCAGTCTTCCTATCTATTGGTATTGGTAAGGATTTATGATGGAGAATGATATACAATGAAAAATTATGCAAGGTGACATTGTACGTCTTTGGAGTGTGGAAGGAGACCAAAGAATTTGGAGGAAACTCGCACAGTCACGGGGAGAATGTACAATTTCAGTACAGACGGCACCCGTAGTTGGGATTGAACCTGGGTCTCTGGTGCTGCAAGCGCCATAAGGCAGCAACTCTACCGCTGCGCCATCATACCGCCCTCTCCTCAAATAACGTCAAACATGATTATTTTTGCTGTTCTGCTCACAGTGAAGCCTGGCTCGGATTGTCTGTAAGTGATTAAAACAGTGTTCCTCCACATTCCATGCAGGCATAGTTCCAATCCAGTAAATGAACATACAAATCTCAAACTGAACTCTGAACTTGTTCACTGCACTGTACAGTGTATATATCCCAGGATTTGGCTTGTATGAAGAGACCTGCTGATTTACCACAGGCATGAAATTACTGGTGCGTTGCCCAGTTCTATTACAGATGTGCTCAGATCAGTATCCAGGACGCAGCAGTTTTGTTTATAAATACATTCTCACATTGGTTCCGACTCTTGGAAAGTCTCCATTTGACTAGTGGGACCAGTGTAGCTGGGACATGTTGGCCGGTGCGGGCAAGTTGGACTGAAGGGCCTGTTTCCACACTGTATCACTCTATGACTATGACACTTACCAGAGCATCATCCATGTAGATTTCCAAAAAGTCGTGCGACTAAAGGAAAGTGGATTTTCTCTTGGCTTCCAAATTAAGCATTTGCTTTTGCCACGTACAGCCCATAGCTCTCGGAAACAAATCCTCCAGCTACTTCTTGAACAGTGATCTGCTTTAATGTAGGATTGTGATCAGTGAAATATTCCTCGTCAGCGACAAAATAAAATGCATCTCAACAAAGTTGTCCGTGTATAATGAAATTATTGCAGCAACAGCAATGTTGTTGGTGTGTAGTTTTGTCCTTCTCCTGTGAACAAGGGATAACCTACAACTGAAGGGGTTGGTGAATCAAAGAGGGGGGAAAAGGGCTGACAGATTGATTTCTGGATAGTAAAGGAATTGTGGTGCAGGAATATGCAGGAATTATTAGCCATGATGTTGACGAAGGCTTCCCGACGGGCCGCGGCTGTGGACTGGGTATACGACCGGGAGTCTTTATCGAGGTGCTGCGGGTCTATGAGAACATGGAGGACCACTGTGAAAGGGGGAGGGGAAGAACAATGGAGGATCTGGCTTGGGGGGACTGCCGTGAGGGAGGAGGGGGGAAGAACAATTTGGGGGTGGGGGGTCAATGGGGACCCGGCGTGGGGGAACTGGGGGGGTGGGACAAAAGGGGGAGCCGCCGTGCTTTGTAACTTTATCAGTGCCGTAGGTGGCTGTTATCTGTATACATTGTGTACACAAGCAAAGATTCTCACTGTGCTTTGTCACGTGCAACAGTAAAGTACTCCTATTCCTAAATGGCAGAAGGGGCTCAGCTGGCAAGTTAGCCTACTCCTGCTTCTATAAGACATAGGAACCAAATTAGGCCATTCAGCCCATCAAGCCTACTCCGCCATTCAAACACAATTCAAATGCTGCTCACTTATTGGGGTTTTATGGCCGTTTTTATTTTAGCCCATTAAAAGCAGCTTTGCAGTGAAGTAATATGCTTTTGTAATGCATAATGTGAATCTCATTTGTGTACTCTTCCATGGTCAGTGTACCTGCTTCTTTTTCCTAAGGTTTTTTATCAACCACCTCCAGTTTAAATTCCATTTGGAATATTTTGGAGGACTCAGGAAACCAAGTTCTCATTTCACAAACTCAACCATTGGCTCAGAGGAATGAGTTGTTGAATCTTTACCCCAATAATTCAGGTGCAACGTGAATTTGTAAACAAAGAAATACAGAGTTGCAGATGCTGGTTTATACCGAACATGGACACTAAGTACTGAAGGAACTCGGCGGGTCAGGCAGCATCTCTGGAGTAAAGGAATAGGTGACGTTTTGGGATGAGGCCCTTCATCAGACTGAAAGTTGAGGTGGGGATGGGATGGTGGGGGAAGAGCTGGAGGTGGGAATAGACTGGGACTAATCAGGACAGGCCACAAATTACCTCAGGCAGGGTGGTTGGTGCCTGTTCGATCCATTGTTGGCTTGGGAAGTTGTGATCTCAAGAGGGAAACAATGTGGAGAACTGTGGAATTGGTAAAACGACGAGGGTGGTTGGGTGGACGGGGGAGGAGAGTGTATGTAGAAGTTACTTAACATTAGAATATTGAATGTTCATACTGCTGGGGTGTAAGTTTGCCAAGCTGGATATGAGGTGCTGTTTGCATTTTGTATGCAGCCTCACCCTGGCAACGGAAGAGGCCAAGGACAGAAATGTCAGTGTGGGAATGTGAATGCAAATTTAAAATGGTTGGCGACTGAAAGATTCCGTGGGCCTAAAAGGTGGAGTGTAAGTGGTCAGCGAAACAGTCGCCGAGTCGCTTGGTTTCGCCGATGTACACATTGGGAACACCGGGTGCAGTAGATGAGGTTAGAGGAGGTGGGCGTGAACCCCTGTCTCACCTGGAAGGACCGTCAGGGTCCCTGGATGGAGTCGAGGGGGGAGGTATAGGGACAGGTGTTACATCTCCTCCGGTTGCAGGGGAACGTACCTGGGGAGGGGGTAGTTTGGGTGGGAAGGCATGAGTGAAGCAAGGAGTTGCGGAGGGAGTGGTTTGGGCGGAAGGTGGAAAGAGGTGGAGATGGGAAGATGTGATTAGTGGTGGGATCACTCTGGAGGTGACGGAAATGTCGCAGGATAATATGTTGAATGTTGAGACTGGGGGGTGAAAGTATTGAAGTATTCCTTCTGTGGAGATATTGTTAGTGATAATTTAGCCATTTATTTTATTTAGACATCGAGCATCCTGTTAAGATGTTGCAACGTGATGAGAATTTGTTTTTTATATTTACTTGAATGCAACTCTGGCATTTTATTTAATAATCCAATTAGATTTTGTCTAACTATAAAAGTGGATTATGAAACGATTGCTATTACTGTATCATAGACTGTCTGCTTACTTTATTAATCAGTGCTGAAAGAACAGATTGTATGCAATGGGTCAAACTTGCATTTCAAATATAAGTGCTTTTCATTGATTTTTTTCACAAGAATTATATAATGTCATTTGCTGTTGTGTGAGGTGCCTTGATTGAATTAGCAATCAGCTGCTTGGGGCTTGTTGGACAGAAATGCAAAATACATTGTTTTGCAATTTTTACCAATTCTGTTAGATGGGGAATGGATATGTTGAGGTTAATGATCTGTTTTATTCCCTGAGTGAATTTACTCCCTGTTAAGCTAAAGGGAGAGCAATATAGAAATAAAAATAGACGTTATGCAGTGCCCAAAAAGTTCAAATCATCCTACAAAAATTAATTATGCTGCTATCTTATTTTTTTTTTAAGATAACAGATCACTATGTTGTTGGTGGCTTGGACCCTTGGTTAAATGCCATTGACTTTATTGTTGAGCGATATTAATCCAAAAACGAAACACTGTAAATCCAGTTTGCAATTAGAAATGCTGGGAATACTCAAGTACGTCAAGCAATAAGGCGGGGGAAAGAACGAGAGTTGAACTTTCATGGTGACAAACTGTCATCCGATTTGTTTCAAGGGGCAGATAAAGCAAAATGTAAAAAGAGGAAAGAGTTTGGAAGAGGGTGGCAGGGGCAATTGAATGACAGAAAAGGCGATGGAATATAAAAGGTGGTGGTCAAGGGGTTTGAAATGAAAACCTCGTCCTCGCTGAGCTTTGAGAGATGTCTCCTTGTCTGTACCCTCCCATCTTATCAGCCTTCAAATTCAATGGATCTTCTTCCCCCATCACCAGGCCTTCCTGAGGATGGTCACCAACACTTCATATTCCCTTCTGCATCTTAAAGGATGGTGTTAGGTGGATTTCGACTACCAACCACCTCCAGTCTCCACTGCCCACGTTGCACCAAGGTGTGTGGATCGCGGATCGGCCTCTGCAGACATCTGCAGACCCACAAGTAGACGCCCCTATGGAGTGGACAGTTATACTCGTTTCGAGTGACCGCCAATGATGATGGTGAAGGGACCCTCCCTTAAATGATTGTTTAGTTTCCTCCTTTAGTTTAGTTCAGTTTATTATTGTCACGTGTACCAAGGTACAGTGAAAAGCTTTTGTTGCATGCTAACCAGTTAGGAATAGACTATATGTGATTACAATCAAGCTGTCAACAGGGTCCAGATAAAGGGTATAACATCTTTTGCAAAATAAAGTCTGATTAATGACATTTCAAAGGCCTCCAATGAGGTAGATGGGAGACCGGTACCAGGTGAAGGATGATTCAGTTGTTTGCTAACAGCTGGGAAGACGGTGTCCATGAATCTGGAGGTGTGCCTTTTCAAACATCAGTACTTCTTGCCTGATGGGAGAAGGAAGAAGAGGGAGTGACCTGATTCTCCACCACATTCTCTCCTTTTCACACCGTCACTTGGTCCAAAGCTGTGGGAGGTGGAGCGACCGCCTACTTCCTTATCTGCCAAGAGTCCAAGATCCTTCCAACTGTTTCCTGGATCAAATGGGTTTTATATGGATCGGATCTCATTTTTGAGAGTTGCCATTGCATCTCGCAAAGCTGCATACACTCCAGAGGCAACCTGTGACCCCAAGCGAATGATGTCCAAACTACCAGTTACCTGTAATGTTATAATTCTTGTCCTATGCCAACTATGACCACATGTCCGTAGATTCTTGTATTGACGCTCCATGAACTGAACCTCATCCTTTGATCAAACTTGTAACAGCATTCCGGTCGTAATGTTCGGTTCGTCAATTTCAAATAATGATTTGCTGCTCTCACTTTTACCCCTTCTATAAACATGCTTCGGTTCATTATTGGTTGAGTTAACGTTTCGTTTTGACGTGCACCAACGCCCCTCCATTATTTAAGCTTCGCTGCCTACCGCCCTACCTTCCCTTCACCCTCCTTTCTCTGCATCTTAAAAGTTGTTGTGGTAGATCCAGCAATGGGGGTGTATTTACCAAATCAGGAATGTGTGCAACTTGACAGGAAACTTCCCTTACATCAACGGCCCTTATGTAACTTTATCATGTATTGCGTTCTTTTTTATTCGTATGGCTGTATGGCAACTCAAATCTCACTGTAACAATTGGTGCATGTGACAATAAATGTAACTTGAACTTGAATTTATGGGCCTGCCCCACTTAGGTGACTCTTTCAGGCGACTGCCAGGGACTAATTTTAATGGAATTCACCTCTGACAACCTATAATAACACCTACGTCAACCTACGACAACCTCCGACAGCAAAAATTGTCGCCACTGTCGCCAAAAAATTTTCAGCATGTTGAAAACTTTGTGGCAGTCGCCTGTAGTCACCCAAAAAAATCGCCTAAGTGGGACAGGCCCATTAGTCTTCAAAGTTCTAGTGTGTGAGGATTTGGGGGACGGTTTTAAAGAATGGAGCAAAAATATTCATGGAGGATTTACAATGATGCCCGATCTAACAGAACGGGTTTCAAGGAGAGGTGAAAAACAGCTCGGGTAACTTGCTGAATCTTGAAGGAAGTGAAGAGGAACATTGAAAGGTGGTCAGATCAACACAACTGAGTTTATGATGAATAAGAAGGAACCATCAAATATAGACACAAAGTGCTGGAATAATTCAGCAGGTCAGGCATCATCTCTGTAGGAAAATAATATGTGACATATTTGGTTGAGGGTCTGAAGAAGGATCTCAACCCAAAATGTCACTTATTCCTTTTCTCCAGAGATGCTACCTGACTCGCTGGGTTACTCCAGTGTTTTGCATCTATCTTTTGAGTTAATGAAGTGTGAGATTGTGGTCTGCATTATCTTCTTCAAGTTAGAACATTAGAAATGTGCCTCACTAACCTTTCATCCGCTTTACCTTGCAGCCTTTAGCCGAGCTCCAGTGCCAATGGCTGTGGTGAGAAGGGAACTATCCTGTGAGAGCTACCCAATTGAACTTCGCTGCCCTGGAACTGATGTCATTATGATTGAAAGTGCTAATTATGGAAGGACTGATGATAAAATCTGCGATGCCGACCAAGCCCAGATGGAAAACATCCGATGCTTCTTGCCAGATGCCTATAAGATAATGTCACAAAGGTAAGTGTGATGCTTGTGCCTGGTTTTTACAAATGGATGTTCTGTTCATTAAAATAATGGCAAACTTAGTGTAGTAAAGTTGTTGCCATGAGCTCAGTAATACAATACAATAGAACTTTATTCTAAACTCCTCCTCATCTCCTTTCTAGGATTTAAGTTTAAGATTGAACCAGGCCTCTGGAGGTTGTGAGGCAAAAGTACTGCACCACTGCACTGCCATTTTACATAATGGAAGTATCTAAAACACAAACCTTCAACAATATACCATACGATACGATAGAACTTTATTTATCCCAGCAGGGAAATTGATCTGCGAACAGACATAAAAACACAAGATACATGAAACATGAAATTAAAGTGACGAGTGGAAAGGATTGGGGATGTGCAAAGATTGGGGAGGGGGAGGGAGGGGGAGGGGAGTCAGTTTACCCTACAACAGAAGGGGGAGGAGTTATACAGTTTGATAGCCATAGGAAGAAGGATCTCCTGTGGCGATCTGTGCTGCATCTTGACGGAATCAGTCTGTCGCTGAAAGTGCTCCTCAGGTTGACCAATGTGTCATTGAGGGGGCGAGCTGTATTGTCCAAGATGCTCTGCAGTTTGAGGAGCATCCGCCCCTCCAAGTATTTCTCTCTTGCTCTTTCCACCAGCCACTTGAGATCGGCGATCAAAGATTGGGGCAAAGAAGCCTGCTTCTTGATCATTAGAAACACAGATGCAAATGCAAGAAAGGCTAATTCGTCAGAGGGCACCACATCGGAACGATGCAATGTTGTCACCTCTTGCTAATTTTCCGCAGTGGTTTTAGTTTACAAACTAATGTAATCTGGATGAAACCAATAGCTTCTTTACTTAAATATCTTTGAATTAGCTTCATCTGGAATTAAATGATGGTCCTGTTTTGTCCCCGGCGGCTTCAAAGTAATAAGAAGCATATTCTAACAATTACCAGCTCAACTGAAGAACTTTAAGAATTATATGTGGGTTTTGAGTTTGGATTCTGAGGTTTTAAGTTTGCCTTTTCCAGTCCATGAAAATTGCCTCCTTTCATTCACACAAGACCATTTGCTACAACTTAAAGAGTCTCCACATCTCAGTTTACTTTCATTTTATTTTACGTTGGCCTCATATTGTGCTTTTTTCCCCCTGTTTGGCATTTCTTTTACATCTTCTAATTAAAGCACTGCTGTAATTTCATCCTTGCCTCAGACAGGCATGGGTCTAGCTATTGAGTGGAACAGTGAGGTGGTGATGTCCAGATTCCATACTGCCTGCAGTGGATCAGCTATGATCGAGAGTCTTGGCAGAACATTAGATTAAGTAACTATGGGCTTGAAGTTGATGGACAAAAATACAAATTGTGCATTGCATGTGCAAAGAAGAGGAAAGTATCAAATATTAATATGTGCTATTTTCCTTAAACAGTGGCATGGCGGTAGAGATGCTGCCTTACAGCGTCAGAGACCTGGGTTTGATCCTGACAAGGGGCACTGTCTGTGTGGAGTTTGCACGTTCTCCCTGTGACCGTATGGGTTTCTTGGGGTGCTCCCGTTTCCACCCACATTCCAAAGACGTTCAGGTTTGTAAGTTAATTGGCATCTGTAAATAGTCCTCAGTGTGTAGGATGGAACCAGTGTATGAGGTGATCGCTGGTCAGCGTGGACAGAGTCTAATAACACAGCAACAGGTCCACCATGCTGACCATCAAACTGCTGTTCCTACTCTAATCCTACACTAATTTATTTAATTCTCCTCACATTCCCACCCCATCCAGTTTCCACCATATTCGGGACAATTTACAGTGGCCAAATAACCCACATCTGTGTGAGGAAATCCACGCACCTGGGGGAAACCCATATGCTCATAGGTTTACCCATACACAAGCTCTATCCTACGCACTGGGGACAATTTACAATAGCCTATTAACCTGCAGACCTTCTGGTGGCCAGGTGGTGTAGTGGTAGAGTCGCTGCCTTACAGCGCCAGAGTCCCGGGTTCAATCCTGACTATGGGTGATATCTGTAAGGAGTTTGGACTTTCTCCCCATGACCGCGTGGGTTTCCTCCCACACTCCAAAGACGTGCATGTTTGCGGATTAATCGGCTTAGGTATTGCAAATTGTCCCTAGTGTGTGTAGGATGGTGTCGGTCTGCAGGGATTGCTGGTTGGTGCAGACTCGGTGGGCCGAAAGGCCTGCCTCCCCGCCCTACCTCAAAACTAAACTAAAAGTTGAACACGCAAACTCCACCCACAGACAGCACTGGAGGCCGGGATTGAACCTGGATCTCTGGTGTTGTGCAACAGCTCCACCAGTAGTGGAAGAGTGCCACCCTGTACCTGATTACAATTTTTCTGTCAAAGCCTTCTATTTACTGACAGTCCTTCAGTCATCTTTGTAAACATGTTTGAATATTAAGGGAGAAATCTTTACTATGTTAGCCACAGCTAGAGATTTATAATTGGATTGAACACCAGGCAGCCTCTGCCTCTATCCTTCTCCCTTTGTTTGTCTGTCGGATGTTCATAAGTGTGCTCTCGCTCCAAGCAAGCACAGTGTGACTCACCCCCTCCACTTTTCTCCAATCTCGCCCCTCAGTCATTTTTTCTCTGTTCAAGCCTCATGACAAGTCAATCGCTTACAGGGTTTGTCAGCTGCTGTTTAATTCCTGAGCAAAACCCAAAGTGTGAAGTAACTCAATGGGTCAGGCAGCATCTGTGGAGGACATATCTATGCAACGTTTAAGGTCAGGATGCTTCTTCAGATTGAAGAAGGAAATCTGACCCAAAATATCTCCTATCCATTAACAGCACTGATTTCGAGTTTAATGTTTCGAGATACAGGGCGGGAACAGGCCCTGCCGCCCAAGGAGTCTGTGTCGACCAGCGATCACACCATACACTAGCACTATCCCACACACTCGGGGCAACTTGCAGGTTTCTGAACCAAAGCCAATTAACCTACAAACCTGTACGTCTTTGGAGAGTGGGAGGAAACCAGAGCACCCAGAGAAAACACACGCGGTCACAGGGAGAACGTACCAACTCCATACCACAGCACCTGTAGACAGGATCAAACCCAGGGCTCTGGTGCTGTAAGGCAGCAGCTTTACTGCTGTGTCACTGTGCCGCCCAACTGATGCTACAGAGACACTTCAGTTACTTTGTGTTTTGCTCAAAATTCCAGTATCTGCAGTTCCTTGTGTATTTCCTGTACTTTCTGCTGTTTTAATGCTTGTCTCACTGCAACAACCCTTGAAGGAACTGTGAATCTACTACTGTGAATCTCTGCGGGCCAATGAAGATATTCACCAAGTTGTTTAGTAAGATAGGATAGATAACCACTGTCTTGTTTCTCATAAGTGGGAATGGCTAAAATTAGAATGCAGAGATTTAAGGTGAGAGGGAGGAGATTTAATGGCGATCTGAGGGTTAAATTTCTACCTTGGGCATACTCACAATTACCAGGCATTGGGTGCATTTGTCCTTATTAAAATCAAGGGCTTGGTAGATGCAATTGGTTTAAATGTGTCAGGTTGCATCTGTTGATTGGACAGTTTGTAGGTTGTAGGAAACAGTTTTGATTTGTTTTTAAACTCGGGAGAGTTCTTGGAATGAACTCGTACCTTGGTACTGGGCTATTACTCATTCAGGAGATAAGAGAATATTCCAACACTCTGACATTGGTCTTGCAGAATAGTAGATTGATTTGGGAGAGCCATTTGTCACAGAACTGCCAGTCTTTACCTTGTGGAGGAAGGAACTGCAGATGCTGGTTTACACTCAAGATAAGCACAAAATGCTGGTATAACTCAGCGGATCAGGCAACATCTCTGGAGAAAACAAATAGGTGACATTTCGGGTCGAGACCCTACTCAATCACCTATTCCTTTCCTTTGGGTATTGGATGGCACTTGTGTGGCATCAAACATACTTAGAATTTCTTAATCCAAGCCTGAGAGTGTTGCCTTAGTTGTGTTAATCAAGAGTGAGTTGGTGCAGTTACCCAACATTAGAATGGCAGGATGCAGCTGGAGATTATTGTATCCAGGGCAATGCCCTTGAAACTTTTATTTAGCATCGGCCTCCAAAACTACACTAGAAATAAAATGACCACTGGAAATAAAAAATTCTTGAACATGCTGGAAAGATCCAACTTATGTTTATTGAGTGCATTTAAGCCCCTGTCCCACTTTCCTGAGTTACTAACGAATTCTCCTGCGTTTTCCCCTTGATTCAAACTCGGAGAATGTCCGTAGCGAGTCCGTAGGAGGCCGTAGGAATCCGTAGATATTTTGTCACGGCTCGTAATGCCAGCTGTAGGTACTCGAGGCATCAGGTAAGTCGGGACGTTTTTTCAGCATGTTGAAAAATGTCCATGAGTAAAAAAAATAGCCCCGAGTACCTACAGCTGGCTATTACCATAATTCTCTGAGTTAGAATCAAGGGGAAAACTCGGGAGAATTCGTGGTAGCTCAAGAAAGTGGGACAGAGGCTTTACTTTTTCCATGCCCGCATCATTAAATATCAGATATATGGTCCAATTAGCAGATGATTATCAATGATGCCAACACTGATGGATGCTCTCCATTGTGTTCTGTTAAATGTCCTTACACACGCAATTGTTCTGTTTGATCAGCTTTCCGATTTTAAGAATGGACTAAACATTCTGCAGTCTTTGCCTCGTTTGATCTCAGAGTATCTGTTCCCAGTATGTTCTTCAAAATCTTGCATTTCAAATAGATGATTGAAGTTTCCACAATCAACAATTTATCCCATGACAACATTTACTAAGTTGCCTGATTTCCCAAAAAGGTTTTTGGATGAGCACATATTTTTTAAATGCTTATTTCAATATAAAGGACCTGCCTTTTTTGTCAAGGTCTACTGTATATTCCTGATCTTTCGTGTAGCTCCTTTTGTTTGGTTCCAGGCATTCAATGATTCTTTGCTGGATGTCATCATATAATTATTTGTGGAGTCTGTTGATTAAAACCACAACATTTTTCCTCAGATTGTGTTTGACATTGCAATTGTTCTTGTCTGGCATTTCAATGTACTGCATTGTTAAATCATGAAAAGCTTGTACTTTATGATCCAGGTGTTTTATTTTTGCTCGTTTTGAATGAACAACTGTGACACAATACAGCTACATTCCTTTTTTTTTCTCTCTCGGGAAGCGGAGTTTTTCCTCATCAAACAATTGGACACTTCTGTCCTGGACACAGATGAAGCCTTTTGATTTGTTGTGGTCACTGTGTGACTTCTCTGCACATCCATTATTTGTGCTCGCTCCCCTGTCACTTCAGCTATTTTTCAGTTGATAACCCTCTGTGTGTCCATTTGGGTGATTAGTTGCTGTGAATCCAGCAGCAAGAGGTAACATTACATTTTCAGATCAAGGGCTAGCTTTGACAGGGAGCCACTCAAAATGTTGTCAACAGCTTTCAGTTTATACTTGAGGAACATTTATTAACTGGAACCATGGCATAATGAGGAAGATTTAAGTTTTGATGAGCCTGGTAACCATAGTGACAATGTGGAATTAGACTGACTAGTATTTGCTCTTTGCTACGGAATGGGTTGCCAGAACCTCTCCAACAGAACAAATGTCGTAAGGAGTGGAATTTGCTAATTTGTTAAGATGGTGTGATTAGCTGTCCTTTTATCTCTTGTTTCAATTGCACAGAACTAAAAAGTTTGTTTCATTGTAACAAATGTATAATTGAACGGTTCAGAAACCAAAAACAAAATGACAGGCACCCATTATCACCCTGTGTTTTTGGCAAGATAGGAGTTTGTCAAAAGAGGGTGGAAACATTATATCAAGGACATGTTTTCCTTCCTCTTAAATGTATTAAAGTGCAACATTATTTGAACAGCACCGGAGCAGTTACTGTAGATCATCTCATGCTGAGAGCACTGGAACTGGCTGGATATATTATAGTGATGTTAAATGCAGTCCATTGTATAAATGATTCAATTCCCCAGGATAAAGTTCCATTTTAAACCTTGCTTCCAAATATAAGGGCCCTTCAACAGAACTGAATGCTGCCTGACCACTTAAATTTCTTCAGCATTTTCTATTTTCTATTACAATATGGTACATAATAGAAAATAGGAACTATATCTATCCCAGGGGGGAAATTGGTCTGCCAAAAGTCATAAGACACAACAAGATACCTGAAACATGAAATTAAATTGACTAGTGGAAAGTCCAGGATTGGGATGTGGGGGGGGGGGGCAAAGAGTAGGGAGGGGGTGGGGGGGGGGAGGTCAGTCTACAAGGGGACATAATGGAGGAGGAGTTGTGCAGTTTGATAGCCACAGGGAAAAAGGATCTCCTTATCTCTTATGAATGAATGAATAAGTTTATTGGCCAAGTATTCATATACAAGGAATTTGCCTTGGTGCTCTGCCCGCATGGATTTCTAACACCTGCATTCCAAATACGAGGAATTGACTGGTGCTTTGAAATGAAATTGTTATAAATCATATATCATATTCAGAAAATTTAAAAGAAAATCGAAGAAAAATTATTTCCTGGGAAACTTACCCGTACTGGGTGCGTTCTCCATTCCACACACAACTGCAGTACAACCTGCGGCACAGTCGCGCAGCGGTAGAGTTGCTGCCTTTCAGCATAAGCATTCTCTGTACGGAGTTTGTACTTTCTCCCTGTGACCTGCGTGGGTTTTCTCCGGGATCTCCGGTTTCCTCCCACACTCCAAAGACATACTTGTCTATAGACAAATTGGCTTGGTACTTATCACTATTGTGTGTGTAGGATAGCGTTAGTGTGTGGGGATCGCTGATCGGCACAGACTTGTGGGTCAAAGGGCCTGTTTCCACGCTATATCTAAAAATTCAACTAAACTACAGAGGAAGAAATGTATCCAAAATTAGGTCAGCACAAACATTAAATCAGCACAGCACAGGGACAGAGTGCCTACAACGTCCTTGTTAATAAGGTCATAAGGTCATAATTGATAGTAGCAGTAATAGGCCATTCGGCCCATCAAGTTTACTCTGCCACTCAATCATGACTGATCTATCTCGCCCTTCTAATTCCATTCTCTTGCCTTCTCCCCATAACCTCTGCCACTCAATATTTATTACATGTCATTTGAACCTCAGTGAGGCTCAAACGAAACTCCGTTTCCACAGCCATACAAACAAAGACAATATCCTACAGACATACACACAATTCAATTTACAAAAACATCCATCACAGTGAACCCACTGTGATGGAAGGCAAAGTCTTTTCTCTCCCCTGTTCTCCATTTCTCTCCCGATGTCGAAGCCCCAGGCGGGCGATGATAAGTCCCACGGCCATTTTAGGCCGTGCGGGGCAATGTACGGCCCCGCTCCCGGTCTAAATGTCACAAAGTTGGAGCCCCCGGCGGGCGCTGGAATGTCCCATGGCCATGAAGCCGCGCCGGGCGATGTACGGCCCCGCTCCGGGTCGTTCCAACCCCGCGACACGGGCTAGAGAAGTCGTGTTGCGGGAGCTCCGGAAAAGCGGTCTCTCCACCCGGACCCGCGAGCTCCCGATACCCTGACAGTCCACCGGACCTGCGGCTGCAGCTGGAGCCTCCGAGCTACGTGGTCGGGCCGCAGCAGCGAGCCACCACCGCTCCCCACGCTCCGATGCCGGCCAGCCCCACGATGGTAAGTCCGCAGCTCCAAAAGCTCCGTGACTGGAGCCTCCAGGTCGTTCAGGCTGGAGACCGCTCCACGGCGCTAGGCCCCAACGACAACGGAGACCCGACAGGAAAAAGGTTGGGTCTCACGTACAGGGAAGAGAGTTTAAAAATGTTCCCCCTTCCCTCCCCCCGTCCCCCGCATATACACAGTTAAAAAAACTATTTAAAAAACACAAACAACTACATTTAACTAGACAAAAAAAAAAAAAAGACAGAGTAGGGGCCGCTCCAACAGTGAGTCGCGCCGACACCCATACTAATCAATAATCCATCTATCACTGCCTTAGAAATATCCATTGACGGCCTCCACAGCCTTCAGTGGCAAAGAATTCCACAGATTCACCACCCTTTGACTAAATAAAATTCTCCTCATCTCCTTCTTAAAAGAAAATCCTTTAATTCTGAGGCTGTGCCCTCTAGTCCTAGACTCTTCCACTAGTGGAGACATCGTCTCCACATGCACTCTATCCAAGCCTTTCATTATTCTGTATGTTTCAATGAGGTCCTCCCTCATTTTTGTAAACTCCAGGGAATATAGAGCCATACTAATTCTTGGTAGACAAAAATGCTGGAGAAACCCACCCGCTGAGTTTCTCCAGCATCTTTGTCTACCTCCGATTTTCCAGCATCTGTAGTTGCTTCTTAAACATACTAATTCCTGGGATCATTCTTCTGAACCTCCCTTGGAACCTCTCCAGAGCCAGCACACCCTTCCTCAGAAATGGTGCCCAAAATTGCTCACAATATTCCAAATGCGGTCTTTCCAGTGCCTTATAGAGCCTCAGCATTGTATTCCTGTTTCTGGAGACAACCCCTCTCGAAATAAATGATAGCATTGAGTTTTCTTTCTTTACTACCGATTCTACTTGCAGATTAACATTTTGAGAATGCTGCACCAGCAATCCGAAGTCCCTTTGCACCTCCAATTTCTGGATTCTCTCCCCATTCACAAGATAGTCTCGGCCTTTATTCCTATTCGCAAAATGCATGACTGCACACTTTTCTACACTATATTCCATCTGCCACTTCTCTACCCACTCTCCCAACCTGTCCAAGTCCTTCTGCAGAGTCCCTACTCTCTCTACACTACCTGCCCCCACCACCTATTTTCGTATCATCCGCAAACTTGGCCACAAAGCCTTCAATCCCCTCGTTCAAATCAGTAATATACAACGTGAAGAGCAGCGGCCCCAATACTGATCCCTGCGGAACTCCACTAATCACGTGCAGCCTGCCAGAAAAAGCCTCCATTATTGCCACTCTTTGCCTTCTGCCAACCTGCTATCCATGCTGGTATCTGCCCTTTGATACCGTGGCTCTCATCTTCATTGGCGGCCTAACGTGTGGCACCTTATCAAAGGCTTTCTGAAAATCTAAGTAAACAACATCTACTGAATCTCCTTTGTCTGACCTGCTATTTACTTCTTCAAAGAAGTGCAGCAAATTTATCAAGCAAGACCTCCCCTTCACAAAGCCATGCTAACTTCAGCCTATTTTATCGTGAACTTCTAAGTACTCCGTAACCTCATCCTTGTTAATGGAATCTTACAAAACATTGGTCAGACTACCCGGAATATAGTTCCTACTATTCTGCTATGCTCCCTTCTTGTGCAGCGGGGTAATGTTGGTATTTTTTCTGTCTCTAGTGACTCTAGAGAGTCAAGAGAGAGTTTATTGTCATGTGTCCCAGATAGGACAATGACATTCTTGCTTGCTGCAGCACAACAGAATATTGTAGGCATAAATACAGATCAGATCAGTGTCCATATACCATAGAATATATATATATATATATGCATATATAATATGCATATATATGCATATACACACACATAATTAAACAGATAAAGTGCAATAGGCTGTTATAGTTCAGAGTTTGTTTGAAGTTGTGTTTAATAGTCTGATGGCTGTGGGGAAGTGGCTGTTCCTGAATCTGGATGTTGCAGATTTCAGGCTCCTGTACCTTCTACCCGATGGCAGCGGAGAGATGAGTGAGTGGCCAGGATGGTGTGGGTCCTTGTTGATGCAGGCAGCCTTTTTGAGGCAGCGACTGCGATAGATCCCCTCGATGGGAGGGAGGTCAGAACCGATGATGGACTGGGCTGTGTTTACAACTTTTTGCAGCCTTTTCTGTTCCTGGACGCCCAGGTTGCCGTACTATCAATGCTTCCACAATCTCTAAAGCCACCTTTTTCAGAACCCTAGGATGCAGTCTATCCGATCCAGGTGACTAATCCACCTTCAGCCCTTTCGGCCTTCCAAGCACCTTCTCCCTAGTAATAGCCACTCCTCTAACTTCCACCCCCTGATGCTCTTGAATTTCAGGCACGCTGATGGTCTTCCACTATGAAGACTGATGCAAAAAGGTTATTCAACTCCTCTGCCATTTCTTCATTCCCCATTATCACTTCTCCAGCATCATTCTCCAGCGGTCCAATGTCCACTCTTGACTCTTACCCTTTACATAACTGAGGAATCACATGCTATCCTCTTTTTTTATTATTGGCTATCTTGCTTTTGTATTTCATATTTTTTCCCTATATTGCCTTTTTAATTACCTTCTGCTATTCTTTAAAAGCTTCCCAACCTTCTGGCTTACACTAATCTTTGCTATGTTAAACACCTTCTCTTTTAGTTTTATACTGTCCTTGACTTCCCTTGTCAGCCACGGTCGCCTTTCTCCCCCTAGAATCTTTCTTCCTCTTTGGAATGAAAATTCTTCCAGATTTGTATGCATAAAAGAAGGAAGGTGTCATACACAAGGATCTGTGAATTTAATGCCTTAATATTTATGTAAATTGATAAAAAATAATTTCATGTTTCAGAGCAAAACAAAGATGACCTTTTGTGAACAACTGGTAATGTACTAAAAGGAAATATCAGTGCAATTATCTGATGATAGCTATGAGGATGCACCTGGAATATTGTATGCAGGTTTTGTCTTTGTGCTTAAAGGATGACACACTGCAGGAGAGGCAGCATAATGATGACCATCATATTGATCCCAAAGATTAAAGGATTTGTCCTTGGAGAAATGATTAAGCAGCTCGTGCCAATACTTCATCAGGATTAGAAGAATGGGAGGATGATCTCATTGAAACAAGTAACATTTTACAAAGAATCATGCCCCCTGTGGCTGGGAGTTCAAAACCCCCTGTGGCTGGGAGTTCAAAACCTGAGTCAGTCTCAAAATAAGGAGATGGTCAATCAGGCTTGAGATGAGAAGAAAACTCATCATCTGAAAGTGGGTGAATCATTGGAGTTCTCTACCCAAGAGCCTAGTCAGTGTTAAGTTGCTGAATATAAAGATGTAGATGAATAGGTTTTTGGGATATTAGAATGAATAGGTTTTTTGGATATTAGAATAGTTTGCGATATAAATAGTTTGTGAAGGGAAGTGTTGCTGAGATAAAAAGTACAGCCACGATCGTACGGAATGACAGAACAGGCATGTGGGGCTCTGACCTTTATGTTATGTTGTGCTTTTCTTGACAGTCGTACCACTGTTAATAAGGCAAGTGGAGTAAGTTTTACTTATGAATGAACTAACTCTATAAAGCTATTTGAAGATGCAACACTAAAAGAAGATATCCACCCTGTCATATCTGTGCCAACTCAGAGATTTGTATCCAGTTCCCCTTTGAAGTTGTTTCCATCATTCTTTCCAGCAATGGGTTCCAGATCCAAGCAATTTGGCGCACTTATATTTTGGAAGACAAAATCCTTAATTTTTTTTGCTGATTAATCTACGTCCTTTATCATCAGCCCTTCTGCAATTTTATTAAAGCCATTCATAATTTTGAATGCCACCAGATCTCATAGAATCATGAGCATGGGAAACAACTCACGTTACATGTTGGTGGGACCACACTTGTAGTATTGTGCCCAGTCCTGGTCACCTTCAAAGGATGCCATTAAGCTGGAAAGAGTGCAGAAAAGAATTACGAGGATGACACCAGGACTGGAGAGTTTGAGTTATAAGGGAAGACAGATTAGATTGGAAATTAGTTTTCCCCGAGAGCATAGGAAGCTGAGGGGAAAGAAAGGTAAAGAGAATTGTGAATAAATTGGCTTCATCTTTCATGACCTAATCCTCAGCCCTGAGGGACTCTGTTTATGTTTGAACACTCTCCTGTGTATCTGGATGTGCTTGCATTTCACCATGTTTATTTATGTAGAGACAAGAAGCTGCAGATGCTGGTCTACCATGAAAGATACAAAGTGCTGGAGTAACTCAGCAAAGTTAGCAAAGGGGGGTTGGCACGGTGACGCAGTGCAGAGTTCCTGCCTTACAGCACCGGAGACCCGGGTTCGATCCTGACTGTGGCTGCTGTCTGTAAGGAGTTTTACGTTCTCCCTGTGACCGCGTGAGTTTTCTCCGGGAGCTGCGGTTTCCTCCCACACGCCAAAGTGTTGTAGTCCACAGGTTTGTAGGTTAATTGGATTGGTTACAATTGTAAATTGTCCCTAGTGTGTAGGATAGTTCTAATGTACAGGGCGATCGCTGTTTGGCGAGTACTCGGTGGGACAAAGGGCATGTTTCCATGCTGTATCTCTAAAGTCCAAAATCTAAACTCAGCAGGTCAATGTTTATTCATGTTATGTGTATTTCCTCTGTGCAGTCCAAACTTGACTTAAACTTCTTTGCATTCATAGTCTGTACAGTCCCTTCCATTTCTGATTTGACTCCTATTTTCCAGTGGTAATTAAATAAATCTTGTGATTTGATACACCTCAGAATATTATGCTATTAATTGCTGTGGATGTAAGGTTGTGATCAGTGCTGAAACGCTGGAATAATCAACCACTTAATTACTATTTATTGAAATCATTTTGGGGACTGCAATTTGATTAATTAACACAAAAATGTGATCAGTTATTACTGTGTTTAATATATACCAATAAAAATCCAATTTATAGGAAATTTATGTGACGGCTTTATATTGTACAGGGCTAGGTGTCTATATAAAGCGGATAATTACAGTATTACAAGATGAAAATTATGTCTGGTTGTTATTTCCATTTGCCCCAGCGGAATAATTCCATCAGCCCCCCACCCCCCCCGGCCTCCCCCACTCCTTACCTCTACATGCTTCATGACGATAGCAAGTTTGCGACCATGACCATGCTCCTTCATGACCATGACCAACTCCCCCTTTCATTCTTTCAGCATTTTTTCACTCTGAAGGATAGTTTATAATGGCCATTTCACCCGGCATCAAACTCCACAGAGACAGCACCTTAGGGTTAAGGTTGCCAGGACTAGAGGGTGTGAGCTATAGGGAGAGGTTGAGTAGGCTGGGTCCCTATTCCTTGGAGCACAGGAGGATGAGGAGGGATCTTGCTCAGAGTAGGGAAATCGAGGACCAGAGGACATAGGTTTAAGATGAAGGGGAAAAGATTTAATAGGAATCTGAGGGCTAACCTTTTCACACAAAGTGCGGTGGGTGTATAGAACAAGCTGCCAGAGGGGGTAGTTGAGTTTGGGACTATCCCAACATTTAAGAAACAGTTAGAAACGTACATGGATTGGACAGGCTTGGAGGGATATGGACCAAGCGCAGGCAGGTGCGACTTGTGTAGCTGAGACATGTTGGTCGGTGTGGTCAGGTTGGGCCAAAGGACCTGTTTTCACGCTGTATCACTCTATGACTTTATGACTCTAACCTCAGACCAGGTTTTTTGGAGCTGTGTGATGGCAGCACCATATCCATCAGCTGAAACATTATCTTCTCCCTTCTTAACAAGGATGACACCCAATGTTGTTCAAATTGTCCATTAAATTTATTGTAGGGACTGTTATCAAATCATAAGGTCATGTGATAGGGGCAGAATTAGACCATTGGGACCATCAAGCCTACTCCACCATTCAATCATGCCTGACCTTTCTCTCCCTCCTAATCCCATTCTCCTGCCTTCACCCCATAACCCCTGACACCCACACTAATAAATAATCTATCTATCTCTGCTTTAAATATGTCCACTGACTTGGCTGCCACAGCTCACTATGGCAAAGAACTCCACAGATTCACCACCCTCTGACTAAACAAATTCCTTGTCATCTCCTTCCTTTAATGTTGAGGCAAAGGAAAATCATTCCTTTTCAGCATTCTATCCATGACAAATGAATACATTTAAAGTTATATCTCATTTGAGTGATGGATTCATATATAGCTGTCAATATTGACAACTGTAATCAAATGCTCTTTCATATTGTTCCTTATTCTAGTACTGTTTTCCTTTCCACGCTGTTCTTGTGACTGACATGCCCCAGAATATGATGCAATTCATTCTTTGTCTAGTTTAGAGATACAGCATGGAAACAGGCCCTTCGGCCCACTGAGTCCTTGCCGACCATCGTTCACATCAATTCTATGTAATCCCACTTTTACGTCCACTCTCTCTACACTAGTGGCATTTACAGAGGCCAATTAACCTACAAACCTGCCCAACGTTTGGATGTGGGAGGAAACTGGAGCTTCATGTATCTATACATTGTAAATGGAATCATGTATAGTCTTTCTGCTGACTGGTTAGCACACAACAAAAAGCTTTTCACTGTACCTCGGTACACGTGACATTAAACTAAACTGAAACTGAATTCACCAGAAGAAACCCACTGGGAGAACGTGCAAACTCCACACAGACAGCACCCGAGGTCAGGATTGAACCCGGGTCTCTGCCGTTGTGAGGCACGGCTCTACCAGCTCGAGTGTCTGTGCTGCCCATTCCTGTGGATATTAAATCCATGAGAAAACAACAATTTGTGTCTAGTTTTGCTCCCTTACCTTCTGTGGGCGTCCAGTATTACGAGTCCATGTTGCAAGTCCCACACTTGCTAATACCCTCCCCCAAGTAGATGTACCTAAGGTAGACACAAAAAGCTGGAGTAACTCAGCGGGACAGGCAGCATTTCTCGAGAGAAGGAATGAGTGACGTTTCCGGTCAAGACCCTCCTGAGTCTGAAGAAGGGTCTCGACCCGAAACGTCACCCATTCCTTCTCTCCAGAGACGCTGAGTCACTCCAGCTTTTTGTGTATATCTTCAGTTTAAACCAACATCTGCAGTTCCTTCCTACACATTCAGACATTCCTAAGGTGTTGTTCCCAGTAATTCCTATAATGTTCTGATGAGGATTTTGCAAAGCTGGAACTTTTGTTTCTTGCAGGCCAGCATCCCATACGTCAGGCTTGGCATTCCATTAGCCTTTGTAATGCTTTTTTAAACTTGCTCACAGCACTTTAGCCATTGAGATATGTGGACCGCTAAAACTCTTCAGGCCCGCTCTGCCTCCTGCTTAGAAATCACTCTATCCTGTCCCTTTAGGGTCTAAAACTGAGACCTTACGTTGCCCTTAATTCCATGAGCTACAGACTTCAGCCTGCAGCTGGATCAGAGGAATTTGATTTGATGCACTTACAAAAGATATGAGAATAACACCACAAGGCGTTCACCACAATTATCAACTCTTCGAAAATATTAAATGGGGCTTGTCAGGCGTAACCTACTAATCCATACCGACTCTCTCTGATCAGCTAAAAAACTTTCAGGACAGTCTCCTTAATCATCGACTTCAGTAATTTCTCAAAAGCAGATGCAAGGCTGGCTGCTTTGTGGGGCTTGGCTTTACTCCTATCAAGGTTCTTCTCAAGGGAACGGATAATGGCATGTACAATTTTCCAGCTTGAAGGAACTGTTCTCAACTTGTGAGAATGATTGGAATGAACAAATGGCTCATCCTGTTGTATTCCCAGGTAGCATTTATAAAAAAAAAAGCTTTGGTATGAAAGTATTGGGGAATTTGCACCTTTCCAGTCACTTCTTGAAGTTAATCTTCTTGAGATCCTTGCCCCTCAGGCCCATCTTGATTCATTGCTGAGTTCCTTTGGATGCCCAGATTGCTGTTCACTTTTTCCTTTGTAAATTCTAGGGCAAAGCAAATATCAAATTAACTTGTCTGTTGTTACTCTATGTTCAGTTTGCATGAAAATCAGTTTGCCACTCTGCTCCTGATCACCACCTTGCTTCCCTTTTTATACTGTCAATGTAAACTTGGCATGTTGACTTTGATACAATTCAATGGATCAATGGTACATTATTGTCACATGTACCTACCACTTACTTTAATCTTATTTTTGTACCGCTTGCCATCTGCTTAGTTACCTTGTGTGGTTTATTGTGTCTCTCCCAGTTTCCAAGTTCTCTGTTTGGTTATACATTTTTTTGCCTCTGGTTTTATTTTGTCCTGTACCCCTCATGTATTCCAATGGTGCCTTTTCTTTGACACGTGGTGCTTGCCTCCCTAAGTGATGTGTGGAGGAAAGCACTGTAGATGATGGCTTAAACCGAAGATAGACACAAAATACTGGAGTAACTCAGCGGGACAGGCAGCATCTCTGGAGAGAAGGAATGGGTGATGTTTCGGAGCGAGACCCTTCTTCAGACTGAAGTCCCGGTTGCGTTTTAACCCAGTTTCGCTACCACAGCCACACGTGTTTTCCCGCTGCTTGTTTGTGCCTCTATCTTCTACCTCGAAGATTTTAGTTCCTATTCAAGACATCCCAGTTCAGACCTAACCCAGATTACACGACACGACAGTCGATCTTCTGCTTTTCGCAACAATTCTCATTGCATGCCTGGCGTTCTATACTGGCTGCGATGGGCCGGCACCAGTAGGCCCTCGCTCTGACTCTCCCGCAGCTCCGGGCCTCACTCACCCACAACTGCAATGGATCCCGACTTTACTTAATTCGACACCAGATCCATGCCCTCATCAAACGCTTCCTCGCCCACCTGGGAATTAAAGTGCTTGGCAAGTGGGAGATCTGCCTGAAGAAGGGTCTTGACCCGAAACATCATCTCTCCAGAGATGCTGCCTGTCCCGCTGAGTTACTCCAGCTTTTAGTGTCTATCTTCCCTAAAAGTTGTGTGTATTGGTTCTGTATGAAATTAAAGTATTTTGAGGATCTCCGTTTTCTTTCTCAGCTATAATTGTTGCTGTCAAGTACAATAACCATACAAGCCTACCTTCTGGAGTAAATTAGCTGCATTTCAAACATTTTAAGCCACGCACGTTCACGTCTCAGGAAATATTGTTATCACAGCTAATTGTCTTAAGCTGATAAATTTCCCATGGCTGTGCCTGACTCTGGAAGGAATTACAATTTGGTTGTTTGTTAAAGCATGTTGAACGTTTGCAATCCCTTGTCTCAATGAGAATGACATTCCATGTTATTCAAGTTATCTATTGAATATATTGTTGGAACTGTTATCAAATCATGACTTTGAAGTATTCTATCCCGAAGATACATGCAGACGTTGTAATTTATTAAAATTATATAGCATTTGAGTGATAGATTCAAATTGTAATTGGGCTTTCTAATGTATTTCTGGTGATGTGTTGCCAAGATCAATCAAACCATGCTGGTTGACTGATTTCTTTTCATAGAGTTGTCATCATCTATAACACTGTGGCAGACAACATCATTTGTGTTCTGAATTACCCTAATAATTATCCATTCATTGCATAATGAAAATGCAACAGCTTGTTCAAAGCCAGCACGAAAATATGCCCACTAGTGCCCACGTCCTAGCACTGGCATGAATGTACAAAGGAACCGCACTGTAGTTGTGTAACTTTAAGTTTAGTTTCATTTAGTGAAATAGCGTGGAAACAGTCCCACCTGCACCCCAGCTCTATCCTACACACACTAGGGACAATTCCCACAAGCCAATTAACCTACAAACCTGCACGTCTTTGGGATGTGGGAGGAAACCGGAGCACCTGGAGAAAACCCATGTGGTCACGAGGAGAACGTACAAACTCAGCACAGACAGCACCCGTAGTCAGGATCGTACCCTGGTCTCAGGAGCTGCAACTCCATCACGCCGGCTTCAACTACCTTTCTTCAGCAGATTTTTAATCCTTCACTTTGTTGCTTTCCATTTTCTCTGGAATCATCTTAAAACCAGAGGGCCCATGCCCAGTTTGACTCAACTGTTCCTGAAGGCAAACCTGTAGTATTATGTAATAACCTGTAGAGATTATTTTTCTTGCTTTTCTGCCAAGAAATTCACAAATGGATTAACTGTAAATAGAATCACTGTCTTAAATTGGACTAGCTTCAAGTACAGAGGCAGATGCATGGCATGTTCATATAATCACTTACATTTAGCTTCACACTCCACAAATGATGTCATAGCTCTGAGAAAATAATTAAAGACAAACCTGTAAATTGGCTTCACTGATTGAAATTGTTTTTTGTGTGTGTGTGTCTGTCTGTGTCTTTGTCTGTATCTGTGTCAGTGTGTGCCTGTAGTGACTGCTGTTTGTGTGTGCGTGTGTGCGTGTGCTCGCGAGTGTGCTTTTCTGATAACACTATTTAACCAAGAACAGATGAGATGGGTCAATAGCACTGCCACTTCACTGAAGTAGCAATCATGAATTATGTCATAACTTTAGATTGCTGGAGCAGTGGTATGTTTAAGCTCACACGTAAATTGACCAAATGTCTCCACAGAGTTTGTGGTTTGCGGGGTGTGTGTCTGGATGTGTGTGCTTGTGTATTGGAGATGTGGGTGGTACATGCAATCTGAGAAGGGTGTGTGCTTGTTCCTTAAGAAATTCCAGATGGACGTGGAAACGTTGTGCTGAGGATCACCTAAGATCGTGATTCAGTGTGCGCTGTTCAGATGGTGAGAGGTGAAGGGAGAGGAAACTAGTTTAAGAGTGGGATTTCAACTGGTTGCTCCGATCCTTTTATCAGGAAAAAAAATGCTCTTCCCTATCAGCTCTCATCCATAATGGATTTGAATCCTCATAAGTTCATTAGTTCTAGGAGCAGAATTAGTCCATTCGGCCCCTGAAGTCTACTCTGCCATTCATGGCTGATCTTCTGTTCCCTCTCAACCACATTCTCCTGCCTTCTCCCCATAACCCAGCCATAGGTTCCGCAAGGCTGCAGAAGAATATTGTAATGATATGGGTTCAAGCAGAGAAAGGATTTAAAAATAGGGACGATCATTTTGTTTCTCAGTGCAATTGAGACTCTAAAGGGCCTGTCCCCCGAGCATGCGACCTGCATGCGGCAAGCGCGACCAAACTGGAAGCGGGGGCCGTGCGGAGGTGAGTGACGTGAAGTTCGAGCGAAGTCCACGGGAAGTTCGCGTGTGACGTACGGTGTCAAGTCACTGCGCACGCCCGTCGAGGTGGTGCGTACGGCGTCGAGGCGGCTGCGGACCAGCAGGCCGTTGGCACACGGAATTTTTGAACATGGTCAGTTTTTCGGAGCATCGCGCCATGTCGGGACCAGCTTCGCACAACTCCAGCGATCAAAGTGGGACCTGTCCCGCGAGACCGTACGGCTCAAGCGACCACGTTAGGTCGCGCTTGCCGCATGGAGTCGAATGCTCGTGGGACAGGACCTTAACTGTACACCGTTGATGCTATAGGGTAGGCCATGCAGTTTGAAGAAAGACTCCTGAAGCAGGCACACTCTAGAAGACTAGACTTTGTGGAGGGGCCAGAGGAAAGAACTCAGAGCATCGTTGGTTAAAGTGTAATGTTCTCACCATCTCTCACAATCCCTGGGCCGTGGCGATTCAAAGTGAAGAATTGTGTTCAGGATGATATTGAAATTCTTCAATGCCTTTGTCAGGAGTAGAGAGACCCAGTATGAATGGTGGAAGGAGTGCAGCAGCTTGTCAAGCTACAGTGGTAGAGACTGTGGGTCCTAGTTATGTCCTGTTACTCACCCAAGAACCAATTACACTGGAGTGCAAACAAAACGTGGAGGAAAGAACTACAGATGCTGTTTAAATCGAAGATAGACAAAAATGCTGGAGTAACTCAGCGGGACAGGCTGCATCTCTGGAGAGAAGGAACGGTTGACATTTCGGTTCAAGACCCTTCTAAAGACGTAGTATGTTTAAGCTCACACATAAATTGACCAAATGTCTCCGCAGAATTTGTGGTTTGCGGGGTGTGTGTGTGTGTGCTTGTGCATTGGAGATGTGCTTGGTACATGCAATCTGAGAAGGGTGTGTGCTTGTTCCTTAAGAAATCCCAGATGGAAAAAGAAGCGTTCTGCTGAGGATCACCTAAGATCGTGATTCAGAGTGCGCTGTTCAGATGGTGAGAGGTGAAGAGAGATGAAACTAGTTTAAGAGTGGGGTTTCAACTGGTTGCACTAATCCATTTATAAGGGGAAAAAAATGCTCTTCCCCATCAGCTGTCATCCATAATGAATGAAGAAGGGTCTTGACCTAAAATGTCACCCATTCCTTCTCTCTAGAAATGTTACCTGTCTCGCCGAGTTACTCCAGCATTGTGTGTCTCTCTTGGATTGCAAACAAGTCATCCCTGACCCGGTGGGGAGGGAGGCTACCAAACAAGAGAAGGAGGAAGATTCAGACAATGCCAATATATTAGTTATTTGGAAAATGCAAATAGCGACTTCAGTAAGATTCTGATGGTCCTCATTCCCAGCTGTAGTTATTCCATTAGTTATATTGCAGATAAATATTTTGTCTATCTTTCATGAAAGTGTGCTGGGTAAGTTTTTTAGAAAGGCACATGGTTATGGATGGAATGGAGGGATATGGATCACATGCTGGTGGAAATTATCAGTTTAACACGGGATCGTGTTTGGCATGGACTATGTGGACCGAAGGACCTGGGCTGCACTGTGTTATCTTCTGTGTTCACAATGTTTATAATATATTGTCCTGAGATACAATGAGGCTTGGATCCCATTGTCATAGGTTACCCCACCCTCGTTTTTCCCATCTGAAATTCATCTGCATCAATACACT